>NC_133388.1:95725878-96029378 GCF_047511655.1 Castor canadensis | reverse complement strand
GCATATATCTCAAGGAATCAATGTCAGCATACAACATAGATATATACCCATCCATGTTCCCTGTGACATTTCACAATACCAAGATATAGAGTCAGCCTACTGTATTTGCCATTTTTGGATTAGATTTTTAACATTTTTACCATTCAAAACTTAAGTGGATCCATGCATGGTGTACTGTGTCTGTAATACAGGCTATTCACTTGATAAATACAGGAGTATCCTGAGTACAAGATCTTGTATCTTTTCTTTTTTTTAATGTTTTCAAAATGCTTTATTCCAGTCATGCAAGGAGCAAGAATGATTACATCCATATGTGTCCCACCCATTTAAAGAGCTTCTGTGGGATTAGCATTTGAACCTAAAATTGCACTGTGAACATGGTTCTTCTGTGGAGACTTTGTGTAAGAGAGTAAAAAATGCTAGCAAAGTGAAGTGCCCTTGTTCAGGTCAGCTGGGCTGGGGACAGCACTAACAGTGAATTGTTCTTCTCACTGTTGACCACTGCCTGCCCCTGGCAGATGGTATCTCTCAACGGTTGTCACATCTGTGTGAGTTTGGCTAGAACAGTTGGACTCAGCAACAAAATGTCTTTATTCAGAAATCAAGGGCACAATTCTCTTAACTTGCCTCATGTCCAACTGGGGACTCTGGGCACGATCTCATCTAGAAGCTGTCTTTGGCCACCACTCCCTTGCTCATGTCAAAGTCACCACACTTTGACTGCACATGGAGCCCAAGGGCATGTGCCGGAAAGGAGGCAAAGGGTTGGGTCAAGGAACAAGTGTGGCCTGAGGGCAGAGAGGTCACTGGTACAGCTGAGCCGGACATTGTGAGCCAGCCTGTGGGGCCTTGAGGATTACCAAAGTTGTTTGTCAAGAAACCAAACTTGAAGCCAAATAGAGTTAAGATGGTTTCATGTAGCACAGTCAAAAACTAAAGATTGTTTCCACTGCCTCTTGGGTAGGGCACTTTAGAGGAACTGATCTGGGCAGACCACAATTTCTAGAATGATTACACTCCATTATTTTAAATCTCTTTTCTTTCCCATGTGCCTGTGGTTTGTACACTGAATTCCTGTCACTTTCTAATCCTGTGTGGGACTTTATAGAAGACTTTAGATACTGTGGCTGCACCATCAGAGCCACCATTTGCCAGAGTAATGAAGGAGACATTCTTTAAGAGAGATCTTCTGTCTCACTTTAAGACAGAAACCTTCTGAAATCTGTGGATGAGTTATTTGTGTTCCTTTTGACACTATGAACAAAAATGTTCAATATATTTTGGACTATTCAGAAAAGAAGTCATCAGAAGTTTAAAAGAACCAAGCTTCAGAAGCATGGTTGAGGAACTTAAACACTAAAGTTGTAGCTGGTTGCAGTGGCTTATGCCATCTACTCAGAAGGTAGAGACCAGGAGTATCATGGCTCAAGGCCAGCTTAGGCAAAAAGTAGCAGACTCCATTTCAACCAACAGGTGTGGTAGTATGCACCTATGATCCCAGCTACTTTGGAGGCTGTAGCTAGGAGAATCACAGTATGCAGTCAGCTGGGGACAAAAGTGTGAGACCCTTTCTGAAAATAATAAAAAGCAAAAAAAGACTGGGGTGTGGTTCAAATGGTGCAGTGGTTGCTTAACAAGCATGAGGCCCTGAATTACCCACAGTGCCCACCCTTCCCCCAGGCTGTGATTGTTATAAAAAAGAGACAGCCTCAGCAAATATAAGAAAATAGAAATTATACCATGCATACTATCTGATCACAATGCAGTAAAAGTAGAACTCAACAACAAAAGTAAAGACAAAAAACATGCAAACAGCTGGAAACTAAATAACTCATTACTTAATGAAGAATGGATCATTGATGTAATAAAAGAGGAAATTAAAAAGTTCCTAGAAGTCAACGAAAATGAAAACACAACCTACCGGAACCTATGGGACACAGCTAAGGCAGTCTTGAGAGGAAAGTTTATAGTCATGAGTGCATATATTAAAAAGACTGAAAGATCCCAAATCAATGACCCAAAGATACATCTGAAATGCCTAGAAAAAACAAGAACAAGCAAGTCCCAAAACAAATAGAAGGAGAGAAATAATAAAAATAAGAGCTGAAATCAATGAAATAGAAACCAAAAAAACCATACAAAGAATTAATGAAACAAAAAGTTGGTTCTTTGAAAAAATAAACAAGATCGATAGACCCCTGGCAAACCTGACTAAAATGAGGAGAGAAAAAACCCAAATTAGTAGAATTAGGAATGCAAAAGGGGAGATAACAACAAACACCATGGAAGTCCAGGAAATCATCAGAGACTACTTTGAGAACCTATATTCAAATAAATTTGAAAATCTAAAAGAAATGCACAGATTTCTAGATACATATGATCATCCAAAACTGAACCAAGAGGAAATTAATCACCTGAATAGACCTATAACACAAAATGAAATTGAAGCAGCAATCAAGAGTCTCCCCAAAAAGAAAAGTCCAGGACCTGATGGATTCTCTGCTGAATTCTATCAGACCTTTAAAGAAGAACTGATACCAACCCTCCTTAAACTGTTCCATGAAATAGAAAGGGAAGGAAAACTGCCAAACACATTTTATGATGGCAGTATTACACTTATCCCAAAACCAGGCAAAGACACCTCCAAAAAGGAGAACTATAGGTCAATCTCCTTAATGAATATTGATGCAAAAATCCTCAACAAAATAATGGCAAATCGAATTCAGCAACACATCAAAAAGATTATTCACCACGACCAGGTAGGCTTCATCCCAGGGATGCAGGGGTGGTTCAACATACGAAAATCAATAAACGTAATAAACCACATTAACAGAAGCAAAGACAAAAACCACTTGATCATCTCAATAGATGCAGAAAAAGCCTTTGATAAGATCCAACATCATTTCATGATAAAAGCTCTAAGAAAACTAGGAATAGAAGGAAAGTTCCTCAACATTATAAAAGCTATATATGACAAACCTACAGCCAGCATTATACTTAACGGAGAAAAATTAAAACCATTCCCTCTAAAATCAGGAACCAGACAAGGATGCCCACTATCTCCACTCCTATTCAACATAGTACTGGAATTCCTAGCCAGAGCAATTAGGCAAGAAGAAGGAATAAAAGGAATACAAATAGGTAAAGAAACTGTCAAAATATCCCTATTTGCAGACGACATGATCCTATACCTTAAAGACCCAAAAAACTCTACTCAGAAGCTTCTAGACATCATCAATAGCTATAGCAAGGTAGCAGGATATAAAATCAACATAGAAAAATCATTAGCATTTCTATACACTAACAATGAGCAAACAGAAAAAGAATGTATGAAATCAATTCCATTTACAATAGCCTCAAACAAAATCAAATACCTAGGTGTAAACCTAACAAAAGATGTGAAAGACCTCTACAAGGAAAACTATACACTTCTGAAGAAAGAGATTGAGGAAGACTATAGAAAGTGGAGAGATCTCCCATGCTCATGGATTGGTAGAATCAACATAGTAAAAATGTCGATACTCCCCAAAGTAATCTACATGTTTAATGCAATTCCCATCAAAATTCCAATGACATTCATTAAAGAGATTGAAAAATCTACTGTTAAATTTATATGGAAACACAAGAGGCCACGAATAGCCAAGGCAATACTCAGTCAAAAGAACAATGCAGGAGGTATCACAATACCTGACTTCAAACTATATTACAAAGCAATAACAATAAAAACAGCATGGTACTGGCACAAAAACAGACATGAAGACCAGTGGAACAGAATAGAGGATCCAGATATGAAGCCACACAACTATGAGCAACTTATCTTTGACAAAGGAGCTAAAAATATACGATGGAGAAATAGCAGCCTCTTCAACAAAAACTGCTGGGAAAACTGGTTAGCAGTCTGCAAAAAACTGAAACTAGATCCATGTATATCACCCTATACCAAGATTAACTCAAAATGGATCAGGGTCTTAATATCAGACCCCAAACTCTTAAGTTGATACAAGAAAGAGTAGGAAATACTCTGGAGTTAGTAGGTATAGGTAAGAACTTTCTCAATGAAACCCCAGCAGCACAGCAACTAACAGATAGCATAGATAAATGGGACCTCATAAAACTAAAAAGCTTCTGTTCATCAAAAGAAATGGTCTCTAAACTGAAGAGAACACCCACAGAGTGGGAGAAAATATTTGCCAATTATACATCAGACAAAGGACTGGTAACCAGAATATATAGGGAATTAAAAAAACTAAATTCTCCCAAAACTAATGAACCAATAAAGAAATGGGCAGGTGAACTAAACAGAACTTTCTCAAAAGAAGAAATTCAAATGGCCAGAAAACACATGAAAAAATGCTCACCATCTCTAGCAATAAAGGAAATGCAAATTAAAACCACACTAAGATTCCACCTCACCGCTGTTAGAATAGCCATCATCAGCAACACCACCAACAACAGGTGTTGGTGAGGATGCGGGGAAAAAGGAACCCTCTTACACTGTTGGTGGGAATGTAGACTAGTACAACCACTGTGGAAAAAAATTTGGAGGGTACTTAAAAAGCTGGACATCGATCTACCATTTGATCCAGCAATACCACTCTTGGGGATATACCCAAAAGACTGTTACTCCAGAGGCACCTGCACATCCATGTTTATTGTGGCACTATTCACAATAGCCAAGTTATGGAAACAGCCAAGATGCCCCAGCACTGACGAATGGATTAAGAAAATGTGGTATCTATACACAATGGAATTTTATGCAGCCATGAAGAAGAACAAAATGTTATCATTCGCTGGTAAATGGATGGAATTGGAGAACATCATTCTGAGTGAGGTTAGCCTGGCCCAAAAGACCAAAAATCGTATGTTCTCCCTCATATGTGGACATTAGATCAAGGGAAAACACAACAAGGGGATTGGACTATGAGCACATGATAAAAGTGAGAGCACACAAGGGAGGGATGAGGATAGGTAAGACACCTAAAAAACTAGCTAGCATTTGTCGCCCTTAATGCAGAGAAACTAAAGCAGATACCTTAAAGCAACTGAGGCCAATAGGAAAAGGGGACCAGGAACTAGAGAAAAGGTTAGATCAAAAAGAATTAACCTAGAAGGTAACACCCACGCACAGGAAATCAATGTGAGTCAATGCCCTGTATAGCTATCCTTATCTCAACCAGCAAAACCCCTTGTTCCTTCCTATTATTGCTTATACTCTCTCTACAACAAAATTAGAGATAAGGGCAAAATAGTTTCTGCTGGGTATTGAGGGGGGGGAGCGGGAGGGGGTGGAGTGGGTGGTAAGGGAGGGGGTGGGGGCAGGGGGGAGTAATGACCCAAGCCTTGTATGCACATATGAATAATAAAAGAAAAATGAAAAAATAAAAAAACACCAAGTGGAAACAAGTGAAGTGACATACACCTTCAGTGTATATGGTATGTACAACAAGGATTTGCTTTGTGGCTTTGTTTTATTGTTTAATTGTAAACTTTGATCAAAGACCTTAAAATTTTTAAATAAAAATAAATAAATAAATAAAATAAAAAAGAGACAGCCTGCAGAACTGGGCAGGGGGAGGAGGGCACAGAGCCTGAATATAGCACAGGACCTCCCCTTCCCCTCCATGGCATGTTCTTATCCCTCCTTCACTAAATCTGTGTCCTAATGATGGTGCGGTGAGTCTCCATGTCCAGGACAGAATGAGAATCTGGAAGGTCATTGTAAATTCCCAATGGGAGGCAGTGCAGTTGGCTGGAAAAGAATAACACTTTCCACCAGGTGTGGGTGCCAGGGAGGCAAGTCTGGCCTCCACAGGGCTTAGGGAACCCAAGGATTTCCTTGACAACTCACCGTGATCCTGCATGTAGGTGGTGCTCAATAAATGTGGGAGACAACCCTTACCAGGGACTGGATCATGACTCCTAAGTTCATATACCAAAGCCCTGCCAAAACAGTGTGCTGGTGTTTGGAGAGGTAGCCTCTGGGAGGTGAGTAGGCTTAGATGATGTCACAACCTTGAAGTCCTTGAAGTGTGAGGATTAGTGTCCTTATAAGAAGGGGAAGAGACACAGAACTCTGTCTCACCACCCCATGAAGAAACCATCTGCAAGCCGGGAGGATGGCCCTTTGATCAGAGCCTACTGGTCTTTTTTCTTTGTTTGTTCATTTATTCACTTTTGCATACATTGTTTGGGTCATTTATCCACCCTGACCCTCTCCCCATTTTTGGATTAGATTTTTAACATTTTGACCATTCAAAACTTAAGTGGATCCATGCATGGTGTACCATGTCTGTAATACAAGCTATTCAGTTGATAAATCAGGAGTATCCTGAGTTCAAGATCTTGTTTCTTTCCCCAGGATGGTCTAGAATGTGAAATCTCCTGAGTCTATCTCCTGAGTAGCTTGGATTAGAAACATTCTCCAACAGTTCCAGCTTCATTTTTCTTTCAAGAGGGCAGGGAATTAAACCCAGGGGCAAGAGCTTGTTAAGCAAGTGCTATTCCATGGAGACACAGCTTCAACTCCTAGAAATTTTTACTCAGAATGTTTTTAAATACCCATGTGTGTAATTTGCTTTTATTAATTTTATTCCAAGGGAGACAAATTTTATTTTCTCAGGTGAGCAAGCACAGTTCTAGACTTGGTCTTGCTGTCATTCTCCATAAGATAGGCCTTGAAAGTGAGGAATAATATATTCTTGTGGATATTTTGGTGTATCAAAACCAGAATTTAAGAATGTTTGAGTTTACCATGAGGAATTCCATATTTGGTCAGTCCCTTTTTTGGGTAACCTGAAACCATGAGGGTGTTGATATACATTCCTCCTTTCCTATGTGTTCCAATCATTTTCCTGTCATATGCACACAAGAGCTAGTTGGAAAGGAGTGGAAGTTTCCAGAGATTTAAGGAATGATTACCAACAGGGCATCCAAGAAATGTAAGGAAACAGATCTTTATATCTAGCTTCAGTTGAAGCACTTGTATACCTATTTTTGTGCATCCTTCAGCTGTGAAACCAGTGTTGTGCCCACTGCCAAGGTGATTGCTGAAGGTTTGTCAGCTGAACATTATCTGTCTTATTTTCTTTTAAGAAATAAACACTGAATTCCAGGCGAGATTTGTTTGGATGGATCTGGAATATAAAACTCTATCATTTGTTGTCATTGATATGTAATTCATTTGCTCATTCAACAAATATTTACAAAGTCCCTCTATGCCCAGGTATTATTCTACCAATCTGGGAAGATTCGTAAATGAGAGAAAAATGTCTTTCTGTTGATTATAAAGGTATGGATCAAGAGACTACTGGATATGATATAACTATTGTTTATCTTTGTTATGGAGCAGTACTGAAGGAGCCAAAATTGATTACTGGTGTTCCTTTTGTACACATTCCATAAATGTATGTACAGGATAAAGTTTAAATACTTGTGTGGACATACGGTTTGTTCACACAATTGTCCTGTTACTTTGCTGTTTTGCACAGTGGAGTATCATTTGCTCATAAAGTAAAATGATGTGTCAATTGCTAGAAATACTTGGAAGGGGTGATCATCATATTGATTGGTATAAGTCATTCTCACTGTCATGCTTCAGTTTTTTTGTCTGTCATATATGGAAACAATGGACTGCTCTGTGTTGTTACTTGCTAGAATGTTATGACTTGCCCCAGATGAAATACTGAAAGAAAATAAATGTAGCCTCTAAGTCCAGTTCCAACCTCATGTAATTCCATTCCTTTGAGGCCACTCTAACATAAGTCACTGTCTCAAAAACCTACCAGAAGTATTCAGAGCACAAGACCCAAGTTGTTGTAAAAGTTTTGTAGGTTTGGCTCTTTAGTTTGAGCTTTCTAATGAAATTGATTCATGATATTGGCTTTTTATCAAACCTTGCTTCTCAATGAACAATTTAATGGAGTACCAATGTCACAACAAGAGCTACACTCTTGAATGCAGTCTGTAACTGGGAGATGGGTGCTCATGTACCTTCTTGAGCCCTAGGAACTCCCTAGGCAAGCTTTCATGAAACTAGAGGAGAAAAAATTGGGCAAAGGAAGGATTTCCACAACACTGGTATTAGAAACCAAATAGAGGGATTTGAAATGTCTCCATCCTTTACCAAGGACCAAGATCTCAACTTTGTTACCATTAGTTCTCCTCAAGAGTCTTGGCCTGAAAAAAAAAAGAGTCTTGGCCTGGTTTTGTACAAAATCCTCTGGTTATGAAATGCAGCCTTGCTAAAGGACTTGGGAAAAATAACAACCATCTCTGCTGCTCTGCCTGCTCACAGGTACATAAGGAAACATCCAATCAAATACAAGTTAACCTATGGCAAGAACACCTTGATCTTCATGTAATACACTGTGATTCCAATCTTGGGGACTTAGGCCAACAGCTGCAAGTTACTACGCAAGTGAAACATGAGAGTATGGCCTGAACATCTGATGAGTCAGGAAGGCAAAGTGTACAAATCCTCAGAAGCAGCAGTACTTCTCACATCCTCAGCATCTCTTCTACTCACTTGGGGGTTCATGTAAGTAGGAATATACTGGCTGTCTCATTTTCCCAGGTATTCTTGTCAAGTCTTTCAGAGATTCATGGAGCAGGCCCAGGAGTGCTGTGAGATCTACCACCCAGTGTCTTCTTTCTTCCACCCATTATGAGAGGGAACTCAGGGAAGAGATTTAGGGTGTTGAGTTTCTCTGATCTATGCTGCTTTTGGTCTTTTGGCCAGAACATAAAGTCCACCAAGGTAAAAGAATCTTCTTCCTTACTCGCTCTCACAGGGATTAGACACCCAGGTAGCCTCCTGTGGCTGTCCAAGGCAGCCTATGCATTGGCTCCATGAACCTCATTGACCTGTTCCAAAGAGAAGATGATCATACTCTCAGAGAACAGGGAGCATAACTCAAAGAATAGTCAGATGGGAAGGATTTCAGGTGCCAAAGGATCACCTGTGCTCATTTACAGAGGATGATGCTCTCACAGCATCTGGTGACTGGTGAGATGCTAAAATACACCTTCTTACTAGTGATAGTTACCCCTGTCAAGCTTGCCTCTTTTGGTACCATAAAAAATTTCTTTGATATCTGCTGATCTGAGAGGTGGGCCCAAAATTCCAGAGGATCCTTTCCCTCATTTCTAGAAGAACCACTACAGAGCCTGCCATATTGAATTATTAATCCTTTTGTCACTAACTTCCTCAGTGGCTAATATTCCAGAAAATTTGGGGGTAAGACCTTCTCCAAATGAATGTAATGAACCTCACAAAACCCAGCAACCCTTCCTCTCTTACACATACAGTAGTTAAAATCCTCTGCTCCAGTTAGAGATTTGTGACAATTTTCTACTTCAAGTTGAATAGTTACTCTTGGGAGTGGTTGCATCCAAAGAGGTAAAGTGTTCAAAGTGACTCATTATTCAGGAGATTAAAAGCAAGGAGGAATATGGATTATCTGCCCCCAAATCATATAGCAGTGTCACATAGAAAAGGGTGATGTCAGGAATCCTTTAAATGTTGAGAAGATAATCTACAGGGGAATTCAACTTTTCTCCAAGGTAATAGTCTTGGGAGTTTCAGCTGAGAGCTCTCCCAGCTCTTGAACAGAACTTGTGAGGCTCAAGCAGGCTGCTAGGATCCTGGAGGACATTGCCATGGATGTAGCTGTATCCTTGCCTGCATCTACTTGACAATACTTCTGCTTTCCTTCCCTGGTCCCTTTGTTCCCTAGACCGGATAGCTCACCTGAAAAAACAGGCATCTTACTGAGTTGTCAGACTGAGTCATACCTCTTCTACTGCATGTTTGTAAAGAGACCAGCCAGGTCATATGTCTCACTTGCTGCAGTTCGTGCATCATTGGATGTGGGACTGTGTTGGCTTAGGGAAACATGACATGGACTTTGGGCAGCATGGCTCAAGCATCAGAGTTGATGGTGTTGGCAACCAGGGGGAAAGCATCTGCATCCTGTGGACAGTGAAGTTGTCAGGAATGAAGGTTTCAGTGGTGGGAGAGGACCTCAGTGGCAAGGCAATGACCCCAACTTTGAAGACAGATCCAAAAGGAGGCTCCATATGGTGATCCTCAAGCCACAGTGGTATCTGCAGAAATGAATAGTGTCAAGAGGAGGCATCAAGTACTCTTCTGTGTAGGTGTGGTAGGGGACAGCACTGTGGTTATTTTCAAAGAATAAAATTAATGATGCTGCTTAACTTGGGAATAATTTACATCTTGCTTAGCCCACCACATTTGAAAATATAGTAAGCTAAAAACCCAGCCCAGAATTATTAAAATGCTATGAACAGAGAGCACACAAAAGATATTAAAATGGCCAATAAACACCTGAAAAGTACTACATTGTATATGATCCCAGTATTGTAGAAACTACTAATCAACCTGGCCATCAGAAGTAACTCCCAACTCCACACTCCTACACAGGTTTGCTTGCCCAGCCACTTTTTGTTGGGTATCTGCCTGAGCACCAGCACTGTTCCCAAGATGCTGGTGAACATTCCAGCTTGGAACATCCATTTCTTTTCCTTGCAGTCAGACTCACATGTACTTTTTCCATTTCCTAAATATCATGGACAGTGTATGAATGTCTATGATGGTCATGACCATTTGTCCATCTTAAAATATATGTCTATCATGACATAAGGGGTCTGTGACTAATATCCCACATATCATTTACTGTCTCATATCAATCACTCACATCCTCTGTGACATATTTGCTTTTCTATAGCAAAAATGACTTATTATTTTTGTGACCTCAGTGTTCTTGTCTAGTTTTGTGCATGGAAATGTTAGTGAAAAAAAGTTTATGCTCACTGCATTCTGAAGGTTCTACTAAAACTGATGAAGATTTTGTCTGTCTCATTCTGTTTTAAGAAGGAGAGATTCCCCACCTGTATGCATGTTGCTCATTCCTGTAACTCATATCATCTTGCAAGGCTGAAATAAAGTGTATCCTAGCTGGAAGCCATGCTAAGCAAAAACAGGGTGGTCCACTCTCTGCCATCCACTATGTATTGTGGTGTTGGTCTGTGAAAAAGCTTGTAGAAGACTTTCTACAGGAGCTTTCAACCCTTTTTCCAATGTAGTGATCCTTAAAGTCTCAGCTGAGAGCTCTCCCAGAACTTGAATAGAACATGAAGTCAGGCTCAGGCAAACTGCTAAGAGCATAGAGGGTATTGCCTTGGATACAGCTCCTTCCTTCTCTGAATCATTTTGCTTCCTTGACAGCGATGCTCTTTTCTTCTTTCCAGAGTCCCTTTATTGTTTAAAAAATATACCTCATGAAGAAAAGCATCCTACTTCAGTGGATAGTAAAAAGGCCTGGTCCTGTTGGTAAGACTGGTTCTTTTCCACCCCCAGACTTGCTCACCCCAGACCTGCTTCTTGGAGCTCCCACCCTCTAGATTCTTTCTTCCCCACAGATTTTCTCCCACAGATCAGCTCCTCCCAACTCAGGCAGAAGTGGAGGTAGAGAAGACAGAAAGGAAGAAGGGGAGGAAGAAGTGGTGGTGGTGATGATGGTGGTAGAGGAGAAGGAGGAGGAGGAGGGAGTATTACAGTAGGAGGAAACAGTGCTGAAAGCAGAGAAGGAGGCAAATGCTATGATGGTCATGTTGGTTACTAAGAGGGCAGAATTCAGCTGTAGAGATGGATTCTAGAGCAGGGTCCACATGTTGAGTAGTCAGCCACAGTGGCAGCTTCCAGGTTGTTTGGGGCTTCAGATATTTACACAGGTACCAGCACAGGGAGTGGAGTGTATACTGTGATGCCAATTTTCAGAAATGCAATTAAGTATGGCTCTGGACATGTGATTGTCTACATCCTGGTAAGTCCATTGTTAGTGAAAAATATTGTGTGTTGAATATTCACTGAACAAAGAACTAAATTCATAAATGGACAAATGATCTGAACAGACAATTGTCAAAACAAGTACAAATGGCCAATAAATTCATGAAAAGTTCTCAACATCTTTAGTCATCAGGGAAATGCAAATCAAAAGTACACTAGTAGATAAAGAACAAATCAAGGTAAATCTCACTTCATCAGAATGATTGCCAACAAGAGCAAAAAGTAGAAAACATTGATAAAGATGTGAGGGGAAAGGAACACTTTCCTTTCCCTCCACACTGTTGTAGGGAATGTAAATTAGCACAGGCACTATGATATTACTGAAAATATAACTACTATATCATCCTGCAATACCACTGCTTGGCATATAACCAAAGGTACGAAAGGCAGCTTACAAGAGAGATAACTGTACATCCTTGTTTATTGAAGCATTGAATACAATACTTAAGTAGGAATCTACCTAGGTGCCCTTCATCATGTATGGATAAACAAAATATGGCACATATGTACAATGGAACATTTCTTAGCAATAAAGAAGAATGAAACTAACATAATTTTAAACATCTGCTGTACTAAAGAAATGAAGACATAAGAAATTAATGCAGGGAGAGATGTAACATCCCTATTGCTCATAAAAGAAGAAACACATGTGTATGTAAGTAAACAATTTATTTATTGCTGAACTGGGGATAGAATGCAATGCCTGAAAGGCAAAAAAACAAAACAAAACAGACTGTTTCAGGACCTAAAAGTCAAAGATAAAACTCTAAATCCTTTACAATTCTGTAAGAATATTTACATTACAAAGAATTATTGAACGCAACCATTATGGAAAATACTAACATATTAATCCATACTAAAGAAAACACTGTGTGGATCCACTAAAAACTAGGAGAAATGAGCCCAACACATGAGTTATAGATTGGCACTTCATATAATGAATACTGATTTCATTTCTAGTTTAATAAAGAAGGTTTTTTACAATAACAAGAAGAAAAATACCTCAAATGAAATATTTTCAACACATAGTTTCCAAGTGGGAAATAAGAGAAAAATAATGAAACAATACTACATACCTAAGTGACTGTCATAGAATGTGAAAAAGTTTCATGATGATATGAGCACCTGGTTCACCTAGTGGGCTCATAAATTATTTTAACAAGCTTTTAAAAAATCACTGAAACTAAACAAAAGAGGAAATTCACACATGAATTTCCCAAAGAGTCAAACAATTTTACATTTTCTGAAAGAAAAGAAAGAGAATGCTCAGTCAGCTTTATGCACAATAACAGAAAAATAATTATGGATTTTTTTCATCATCAGAAAAATTATTATTTTTTCATTATGCAACAGGCAAGTACAGCACTGTAAATAAATGAATACCTGCTACACCCAAAAACATGATTGTGTCTCAGAAGTGCAATGATGAAAATAACAACTAAGACAGAGAAAGTGTTTATTACATTGAAATTTTATTGAGGTTAAAAATAAGTATATTCATATAATTTGTTGTAGAGACATGAAAAGTGGTGATAAAAATGCATTAGTTTTTAGTGTTCTTAACTGCATTTTGAGGCAAAGTTATACAAACAAAACAATCAAAAACTGGCTGCATTAATCCAATTTCTATCTCTATTTCTATTTATCTAATGCAAATAAGTGAGATCCATTCATATTATGGGATAAGATCACTCTCTCTAAAACCCATGTACTAAGATGAATATTCTTCACCCTCTTATCACTTAGACTCATATTTAGAAGTGATGGGATTAGGGAATGGAAGAATCATTCAGAGGAACACAATTCAATGTGACACAAATATGTCTCATGCATGACTATTCTCAATGGATCAAGGGAAAGGCACCCAGGTTACTGTCTAGCATCAGTTTCATGATCAACACCTGTATCAGCCACAACCACCTGGTAACTATGAGCATAATGAGTTTTGGGAAGAGGCCCCTTCTTCTAGTACTAAATGAATCCCTAGTCCATGAAACTACATTCCTGCTTTTTAAGTCCTTGCAATGAACAACAATTTTCTTTATTATCTCTGTATTGTAGAGTCAAGGTTCTTTTTTTCTTGTGAGAATTATAGACATCCTCACTCATGAAGTTCCAATAACATCACAAAAACCATCTCAAGAGACTGAAATAACCTAATTATGTGAATTTATGAATATTAAATTCACTAGAGGGCATGCTAATATGGCATGATGTGGATATAGTTTTCAAGGGAATGCCTCAGTAATTATTTACTTGAGTATGAAAGGCCAGTCCATTTGACACTCTGGATGTGTCAAATGACACTCTGGATGAAACCCACATGACATGAACTATGAAATTGGGCTGTAGTATATCTGAGAAAAAGAGGACAACAAGTAACCTGGCACTGTGTGTTCCCAATGCTACAAACAAGGTGCCATGAAAAAAATGAATTTTAATTTCTTGCTTACACCAGAGGTAAAAATAAATTTTAGGTGACTTGTGTCTCAACTGCAAAAGATAGAGTATAATTTCTTTTATCAAGGCAAATGAGTGGGGGTTTCAATAGCCAGATCAACTGATCAAAAACTAGAAGGGGAAACACTGGCACATTAATCCAAGTTAAAACTAGGTGCATAACTGTGTATGCAGAGCACCTCTGTAACAAGCACTTTGGAGGCAAAGGCAAGCCTGGGCTACATTACTAGACCTTATATCAAATAAAAATAAACAACACACAAAAGACTAAGTAAGTGAGCATACACTAAATACTACAAAGCAAATGTAAATGGAGACTCACTCCTAAAGACCAAATTAGCAATGTGTATGGAATAAAACACTGAGATCACAATACAATAAAATGCTATTAGGAAATAAATTGAAAAAGATAAGAAGAAAAATGGAAAATCATAAATGCATATATCACAGACAAAAAATAATGTGAATGTTGATACACTCAGCACCTCAAAAACAGAGAAATGAGAAGCAAATGTTACTTTAGGCTCACTGTATTGTTAACGTAAATAAAAATATCTTGCAGATGATGTTGATCACCAGAAATACTTCATGGGAGGTTAAGTTGATTTAATTGCTTAGGAAAATGTTTTGGACACAATGTAATGTGATTAACATGTTACATTAGCCTGTTTCAAAAGAGAAATGTGGCATGATTTTTCTTATATATTCTCACATGTCTCTCATATGTCTGATATAATGCTTTCTCTCATAATTAAAATCTAAATGGGTAACTGTTAGAAAGGATACCAATGGAAGGTTGTTGGGAAAGGAGAGGGGAATGGGGGGGTGAATATGAACAAAGTACATTATGTACATTATGTATAGAAATAACAAAACTAATATAATTTCAACACTGTAATTAACCTTTTTTTTAACTTCATAAAACATGAATGAAAATATTCTAACAACTTTATTCACTATGGCAGAAGAAAAAGTACCAATGACATAGCTATAATCAGAAATGATCTTTATTTTTAATGTCACCGTACACAATAAAATAGTTGAAGAATTGAAAAACAGGCATGATGGCTCACACTTGTAATCCTAGTTACTCAGAAGGACAAGACTGGGACGAGATTGTTTTTTTTTTTTCTCCCAGCTATGTATGGAAGCTTAAGGAGTAGGATTGCAATTCAGTGAAGCCTGGGCAAAAATAATGAACCCATGAAGGGCTGGGGGCATGGCTCAAGTTGCAGCTCACCTTATTAGTAAGTGGAAGGCACTGAGTTCAAAGCCATGATTTTTTGTGATGGAAGATCATCAAGATAACAAGACATAGGATCAGTTCACTAAGCATGAAATTTAAACAAAGTGAAAAAGAGAATATTTATATAATAGATTGTATATGTATGTTTCCTGGAGTGTGAGAAAAATCTTAGACTTCTACAAAAATGAGTTTTGTGGACAAAACAGGATCAAGTCCTCCAAACAACAAGAGCCACATCGATCCAATTTCTATTTCCAGGGTTACAATACCTCCTTTTATTCCTTGGTGCTTTCTCCTTTTCTGTGTGTCTTCTTATTAACATGGTATAATATTTATGGCCCAGTTGATTAATTCAGGAAATGCTACCTCTCAAATCCCTTTTCCCCAGACAGTTACCAGTAATCCATTTATCACATAAATTAACCACATTTTTGTGGATAAGTTGTGGATTTATTCTGAGGTCCACCATTCAGTACACTGCTTGACTCATGGGAGAGTGAAATATCAATGGATCCAGGGAAGGTGGCTCTTTTTTCTGTGTCTGGTATAATTTCTGGGTGTGACACCTGTCACTTTCACTTTCTGCAGTCATATGGAAGAGAGCAAGATCTAAAATGAGGCCACATTGTGGAAAACAAGGATGTTCAATTCTTTGTCCTACTGTTCCTTGCCTCTGAATTCATTGAAATAAAAGGTACCACTCTGAATTCAGTATATTAGTGTTTAAGGGTTCTTTCATAACAGGACCAAATATACCTTCATTGATGAGTGTCTAGAGTGTCACCATCATATCATTTGGTGTCCTCTAATCATGCACATTTTATAGCTATTGAAAATGAGTTCAATGCATGCTATTATTACCTCAGAAAGATATAGGTAGAAATTATCAGGTGTCAGAATTTACATTACAAACCCTGAATACACTCCTTTCCTAAACATTACTCAGGGACAAAATTCTAATAAGTCTAGTCAAATAATCAAGAAGAAGCTATTTTAAAATATGAGGTATTTTAAGATAAGATTCATTTAAATATTTCTGTATGTCTCCACTTTCTTTACCTTGCATTCTTCCAAGAAAACCCCACAGAATAATTGATAAGTGAATATCTGCTACAGCTTCTGCTTTTGAAAAGCAAGAAGAAAGTAATTTTGCATAAAGAACTGAAACCATGTGTCAAATAACATAGAGCTCTATCCACACCAAAGTCAGGTAGACTTCTAGCCCATTTAAAATGTACCTGGTCATTATTGTATCATTTCATCCTAGAGAAATGTGGTGACAGAGGAATAAGTCATTATTGCCCACCAGTGATCCTGTCATTGTGACTTACCATAAAAAGTGAAGTTCAAACCAAATCACACATCACAGAAGAGAAGGAATTCTGCTAAGTTTTCTCAAGGCTTATTTCATCTCTCTATTTCTTACACTGTAGATAAAAGGATTCATCTGTTGTGGGACCACAGAATATATCAATGAAGCCACTGAAGTTTTTCTGGAAGAGTCAGTAACTGCAGTGTTAATGGTGACACCCCAACCTGTCCCATAGAGCAAGGAAATGACAGACAGCACTATTGCAGCACTATTCACAATAGCCAAGTTACAGAAATAGCCAAGATGCCCCATTACCAATGAATGGATTAAGAAAATGTATTTATAGACAATGGAATTTTACTCAGCCACAAAGAATGAAATTTTGTTGGAACTAGAGAACATCATCTTAAGCAAAGTTAACCAGACTCAGAAGGCCAAAAATTGTATGTTCTTCCTCATATGCAGACTTTAGACCTCAAACAAATGCAGTGATATTATAGGAAATTGGTCACACACTAAGGGGAGAATGCATATAGGAGGAATAAGGAAAGGTAGGAAACCCAAAACTAAAAATTGTTTGATGTGCCCATTGTAGAGGAGCAAATAAAGTAATCTTAAAAGGACACAGGCCACTATGGGAAGGTGACTGGTAGAGATGAACCAACTCAGGTTGTAATATACATGTGCATGGAAGCAATATTAGGAATTCTCTGTATAGCTATCTTTATCTTAAACTAGCAAAATGCTGTCTTTCTTATAATCACTTATGCCTTCACTTCAACAAAATTGGAGAAGAAGGAAGAACAGGTTCTGCCTGGAAGTAAGGGAAGTCGGGGACAGTGAGGGGGTGGGAGGCAGGGGGAGATTTGGTTCAAACAATGGACTTAATTGTATGCACATATGAATAAATGAATAAACAACAAAAAACTGAAGGAGATAAACATTTACATGTCATGTAAAAATTCCTCAGAAAAAACAACACAGATGACATTTGATACTTAAAATTCTATTTCCAACTATGAAAAAATAAAGTTTTATTTTAAAGCATCTTGTTTTACATAGAATTTTATGGAACCCTAGAAAACTAACACATTGATCAAAGTCTTCATTCAACTTCACCACAACAACTCAAGTAAATATGAGAACAATTGTAAATAGTCATCATGTTTGAGGAAAGGCAGATTTCTGCTCTTAAAAGAAATGGGCGATGCTCTAACTCAGAGTATGAGGCCATCATGTATTTATATGAAATAGAACAAAGAAAACTCTTGCAATAGTTTTAAGTGGAGTGGGGAGGGGTTTGAAGGAGAGAGATGGTGGGGATAATCTACCCAATGTACAATATAAGCCTATTTAGAATTGTCACAATGAATCCCCCTGTAAAAAGAAGATATCCTAATAAAACTTAATGGAAATATAGGGAGTATGAGGCCAGTGTAATGACAGCTTGGTGAGTGTTGGGGCCAATATGTATAAGAATTTGTCAAAAGAATAGCACACAGTTGAAGGAGAGGCATGAGACTTGTTTCTTATAATTTCATGCATGTCCTCTTCCTCTCCTCATTGCTTCCCCAGCATGAAATCTCTTAGAACATCTGTTCTCATTTTCAAAATATTTAATAAGAGATTGCAAATTACCTAATTGCCTTTACTAGCAATGGTGCTCAGCATCTCATCTGAATGTTGAAGACAGAAGCTCTATTCTCAGGACAGGTAGACTCATCCCTTGAGACAACAGAATCCTAGGCAGGAAAGATCATGTCTGATTGGAAGCTCAGCTGTTGCTTCCTGACTGGACAGAGCTGTTGAGTGAGAGGAACAAATTTCAACTTGTATACTTCCTTGATCCCCAGTACTCAGTATCCAAAGCTCCTCATTAGACTAATAAGATAGAAAGGAAATATTACTGTGTTGTTTTGTTTTGTGTCACTATAACAACAACTTGAGAAAATCAACTTACAAAGACAAAAGGACATTTTGGCTCATGGTTCCATGTCATGATGGGTTGGGTCCCTTGTGAAGTTTGACTCATCATGGGAAGAGGTCATGGTGGAGCAGGGCCTCTCATATTATGGATGGAGAAAGAGGGGAAGAGACCAGAGTCCCAAAATTCCACTTGAAGACATGGCTAGAAATGCTCTGAATATCTCCATGATGCCCCACCTTTTGAAGGTTCTGCCATCTCCCCATAGTGCCAAGCAGGTGACCAAGTCATTAACAATGGGCCTTTGAAGAATATTCCATATCCATACTATAGCACTTTTCCCCTCCTGATGTCTTTATGGAACCAATTCTAGAGTATTATTAGTGTTATATTCTAGAATACAGTTTGAGGAAACACAGTTTAGGGACCAATCCTGCCTGTTTCTTGTTTTTGTAAATATCCAGCACAGGAAATCCTTCATGAATTTTCTTCATTTTCTTTTGTACTACAAAAGCAGTGTTGAGCATTTCTCACAGAGGTAATATGGGTCACAAACCTGAAATATTTACTAACTTGTAATTTTTTTTTGTTTTGCAGCACAGGGGTTTGAACTCAGGGCCTACAGCTTCAGCCACTCCATGAGCTGCTTTCAAGACATAGTCTCGTGAACTATCTCTCTAGGCTGGCTTCGAACCATGATTCTTATGATCTTTGTCTTCTCTATACTCAGGATTATAGGCATGAGTCACTGGCACTTGGCTGAACTTGTACTTTAAAGACTTAGAATCTCTATTACAGATGCTTTCTTAGACTTAGGTTCAAATTTTGACAAATATCCTCAAGTATTTTCTTATGGAAATGCTTATGGCCTGCTTATGTAGATTTTTTTAGCAGTTGTGGGGTTTGAAGTCAGGGATTTGTATTTGCTAGGCAAGTGTGTTACCACTTGAGCCACACACCCAGCCCTTTTGTGCTCTGGTTATTTTGGAAATGGATTCTTGCTTTTTGCCAAGCCAGACATGGACAATGATCCTATTTTAAAATTTTCCACCTTCATTGGGATGATAAGTGGAGCACTGTCATGCCTGCTTCTTTTTCATTGATAATGCTGGCTGTAGGTTTTTCATATATAGCTTTTATAATGTTGAGGTACTTTCCTTCTATTCCTAGTTTTCTTAGAGCTTTTATCATAAAATGGTGTTGGATCTTATCAAAGGCTTTTTCTGCATCTATTGAGATGATCAAGTGGTTTTTGTCTTTGCTTCTGTTAATGTGGTTTATTACGTTTATTGATTTTCATATGTTGAACCACCCCTGCATCCATGGGATGAAGCCTACTTGGTCGTGGTGAATAATCTTTTTGATGTGTTGTTGAATTCGGTTTGCCATTATTTTGTTGAGGATTTTTGCGTCAATGTTCATTAAGGAGATTGGCCTATAGTTCTCCTTTTTAGAAGTGTCTTTGCCTGGTTTTGGGATAAGTGTAATACTGGCTTCATAAAATGTGTTTCACAGTTTTCCTTCCCTTTCTATTTCGTGGAACAGTTTAAGGAGGGTTGGTATCAGTTTGTCTTTAAAGGTCTGATAGAATTCAGCAGAGAATCCATCAGGTCCTGGACTTTTCTTTTTGGGGAGACTCTTGATTGCTGCTTCAATTTCATTTTGTGTTATAGATCTATTCAGGTGATTAATTTCCTCTTGGTTCAGTTTTGGATGATCATATGTATCTAGAAATCTGTCCATTTCTTTAATATTTTCAAATTTATTTGAATATAGGTTCTCAAAGTAGTCTCTAATGATTTCCTGGACTTCCATGGTGTTTCTTGTTATCTCCCCATTTGCATTCCTAATTCTACTAATTTGGGTTTTTTCTCTCCTCATTTTAGTCAGGTTTGCCAGGGGTCTATTGACCTTGTTTATTTTTTCAAAGTACCAACTTTTTGTTTCATTAATTCTTTGAATGGATTTTTTGGTTTCTATTTCATTGATTTCATTTATTATTTGTATTATTTCTCTCCTTCTATTTGTTTTGGGACTTGCTTGTTCTTGTTTTTTCTAGGCATTTCAGATGTATCTTTGGGTCATTGATTTGGGATCTTTCAGTCTTTTTAATATATGCACTCATGACTATAAACTTTCCTCTCATGACTGCCTTAGCTGTGTCCCATAGGTTCTGGTAGGTTTTGTTTTCATTTTCATTGACTTCCAGGAACTTTTTAATTTCCTCATTTATTTCATCAATGATCCATTGTTCATTAAGTAATGAGTTATTTTGTTTCCAGTTGTTTGCATGTTTTTTGTCTTTACATTTGTTGTAGAGTTCTACTTTTACTGCATTGTGATCAGATAGTATGCATGGTATAATTTCTATTTTCTTATATTTGTTGAGGCTTGCTTTGTGCCCTAGGATATGATCTATTTTGGAGAAGGTTCCATGGGCTGCTGAGAAGAATGTATATTGTGTAGAAGTTGGATGAAATGTTCTGTAGACATCAAGTAGGTCCATTTGATCTATTGTATATTTTAGATCTTGGATTTCCTTATTGATTTTTTATTTGGATGACCTATCTATTGATGATAATGGGGTGTTAATGTCTCCCACAACAACTGTGTTGGTGTTAATATATGCTTTCAGGTCTTTCATGGTATGTTTGATGAAATTGGGTGCGTTGACATTGGGTACATACAGGTTTATGATTGTTATTTCCTTTTGGTCTATTTCCTCTTTTATTAGTATGAAATGTCCTTCTTTATCTCATTTGATCAATGTAGGTTTGAAGTCTACTTTGTCAGAGATAAGTATTGCTACTCCTGCCTGTTTTGGGGGACCATTATCTTGGTAAATCTTCTTCCAGCCTTTCATCCTAAGCCTATGCTTTTTTCTGTTGGTGAGATGGGTCTCCTGTAAGCAACAAATTGTTGGATCTTCCTTTTTAATCCATTTCATCAAGGGGTGCATTTTGATGGGTGAATTAAGTCCGTTAACATTAAGTGTTAGTACTGATAGGTATGTGGTGATTCCTGTCATTTAGTTGTCTTAGTTATTTGAAGGTTTGATTGTGTGTACCTAAATTGAGGTTACTCTCTACTGTCTTGCTTTTTCTTTTCCTGTAGTTTGCTGCTGCCTGCCCTTTCATGGTTATGTTGGATTTCACTTTCTTTGTGCAGGATCCCTTGAAGAATCTTTTGTAGTGGTGGCTTTGTGGTCACATATTGTTTTAGTTTCTGCTTATTATGGAAGACTTTTATTGCTCCATCTATTTTGAGTTCTTCCATTTTCTTTTCACAGGTCTTGTGTTGTTTAATTAATAGTTCTTTGGTTTTTCCTTTAATTACTATTTCATCTTCAAGTTCTGGGATTCTGTCTTCTGTTTGTTCTATTCTGCTGAATTGGCCTTCCGTTTTGTTTTGCAGTTCTCTTTCATTCTTTTTTCTGAGGTTTTCCTTATCCTGGCTGGTTTCCTCTTTAATGTTGTCTATTTTTGTCCTGAGTTCATTTATCAGTCTATTCATCGTGTTCTCTCTTTCACTTTGGTGTTTATACAGTGCTTCTATGGTTTCCTTTATTTCTTCTTTTGTTTTTTCAAATTCTCTATTTTTGTTGTCTTGGAATTTCTTGAGTGTCTCCTGTACATTTTGGTTGACCCTATCCAGTATCATCTCTATAAAATTCTCATTGAGTACCTGTAGTATTTCTTCTTTTAAATTGTTCTTGTGGGCTTCATTGGTTCCTTTGGCATAGTTTATCTTCATTTTGTTGGAGTCTGGATCTGAGTATCTGTTTTCTTCATTCCCCTCTGGTTCCTGTACTAATTTTTTGCTGTTGGGAAACTGTTTTCCCTGTTTTTTCTGTCTTCCTGTCATTGTCCTTGGTATTGTTTCTGTCTCTGTACTGTGTGCAATTAAGTATTTTCTAGCTTGTAATAATAACAATGGTAATATTTAGAATGCAATGATGAGAAGAGATGGAAAGCAAGAAGTTAAAGAAAAGGGAGAAACAAATAAATGGACAAGAAGGAGAAAACAGAACAAGGATTCAGACAAGAAAGTTTCAAAGGTATAAACAGGGAGCGTTAGTGTACTAATCGACAGTAAGCTGAACAGGCATTAGAGAGACAGAGAGAGGATTGAAAATAAAAAATAAAAAAAAGATAAGAATAAAAATAAAAGATACATAAATGAAAGAAATATATTTATATGTATATAAAAATAAAATAAAACAAACTGAAAAATAGAAAATTAAAAAAAACCAAAAAACCTCCAAGTTCAAATGCAATGAAGTTTCAGTCTTAATAATTTGGGTGTCTGTCTCAGTCTCCAATCCTGGAGATGGTGCCTCAGATGTTGTTCTGTATTTGTCTCATCAAAGGGGACCCATAAAGTAGAACAAAACTACACACACACACACACACACACACAAAACCCACCAAGTGTCCCAAGTTCAAATGCAGTATAGTTTCAGTAAGTTTTTCAGCATGCAGGTGTAATTCGGTTGTTCTCTCATCAAAGGTAGGGAGAAAAGGAAAAAATAAGAGTCTGAAGACAGTTCTGTGAATGGTATCTGCTGCTGTGTCTTGCCTGCCTGCTGCTGTCAGTCTGCTGTTGCTGAAGGTGTTATTCATGTAGATCTCTGCAGTGAGCTTAGCACTCACCTGGCCCTGCAGGCTTTGTTTACTCAGAGTTTTCCTGTGTGCCTCTGCTACAAGCTTTCCCCTTTCCAAGCACTGGGGAAGGTGACACTGCATCCACTTTCTCAGGCCTGCGTGTTTATTTACAGTTCACGTGGGAAGTGGTTCTTCTCCTCTCTCCTGTGGAATTTTCCTCCCTCTGCCACTCTCACAAGGTTTCCCACTCCTGGTTGCTGGGCGTGTGCCTCTACTCCCTCCAGAGCCTCTCCTGCCCTCCTGGCTTGTTTATTTACAGTCCCGGGAAGGCTTCCTTTCCATCAATCTTCAGCGCTCAGTGCGCCCCACCCTCTTTCCCATGTGTCTTTATTGTTCTTATTGTTTATTAGTCAGTTTCTCTTTTTTCCCCAGGTGGAGGTCAGTCTGTTCAGGGGGCTATGCTGCTCTGGCCCAGGCTTGTCTGTGGGAGTACAGCAGTACCATGAAGCTCACCTTGTCTGCGTCTTCCCACGCCATCTGGGCGTGGGTGACTGGTGGCCTGGGGGCCCTCCTTGTTTCTCCATTTAATGTGAAGTGGAGATTCTCTGTGCTGGCTGGAGGTGTGGAGGGGTTAAAGTTTTGCCTCTTCTCCGTGGTTTTCCTGCAAAGTGTGTCTCCAGTGTCTCTCCAAGATTTCTCTATAGGAGGCTCACTTTCTGCTTCTTCCCTCTAGCTGCCATCTTGGAATCCTCCCCAGCTTGTCTTGATTCTTGTGATAATTATTGTTAGGCAAATTAATAAATTTGAGTCACATAAAGCCAACTTTCTGATTCCTTCTTCATTTACTGGCTGAAATACGTGCTAAAAGAAATCTTTTCTGAATCAAATAGGTATTCACTCTAAGGTAGAAGTCATATAGAAAAGAAGAATCCATATTGATTTCTGCATTCATAACTTTAGAAAGTAATAAATTATAAGGCTTCAATTGTAAAGTACAGCAGTAAAGTACTTGCCTACAATGTGAAAGTCCCTGTGTTCAGCCTCTAACACTGCAAAATAATGATAATAAAAATAACTAATAAATTTCATATTAGTATTATGTCAATACAAAATGCATAATAGAAATAATTAATTGTTTTAATATTACCCAAATATGAACAGTGTATCATCACAAACTCCTGCTTTATAAATGCATTTCAAATATTTCATCTAATTACAGTTTTTCATATTCCCAAATTGTCTTTTTCTTGGCCACTAAAACCTCCTCAGTTTTATTCCTGGTGCCATAAGAAATGAATTTAGAAGTCTCAGCTCTCACTTAACTTAAGGTGAAGGATGTTTTATTGTCATCTTGTGCTCTTGCTATTTAAGATCTAGAGCCAGTTTTACCCAGTAGGGTCATTTCAGTAATCAACAGTAACCCTGGCCACCCGGGGCCACTCATTGCACTGTTTTTCATTGCTTTTTAAGTTCTTATTAATGTGCAGAGTAATGAAAAAGTTATTTTTAAAATATTTTTCTTTATTATTATTAGAAAGTCCTCACAAGTTAACATTATTATAATTGTGCACCTTTTTATATTTAACACTTGTATAAGTCTGTTTTCATTTAACTTTGGATAGCTAATCTTTCTTGAAATTTTAATTATCATAAATTAATTGTACAAAGGAATTTAATTGTGATATTTACATATAATGTACTATGATCAAAATCATCCCATCTATAATAGTCTCTATTAATCGTTACCTCTGTTATCCCTTTCATATTAATAGACTTAGTGGGTTTCATTATGCTATTTTCACATATATACATATATATATATATATATATATATATATATATATATATATATATGTATATGTTCTTCAATTATATTCAACATGAAAATCTAATCTTTAAATAATATAAAGGTAATATAAACTTCTACCATATTTTGAGCAATAAAATAAATGCTTTTGAACATAGGATACTTTAATCCTTTCATAACACCAGATTTGGTACCACTGTCATCTATTTATCCTTGAAGATGCTGGACATTTGGTGGCTTAGTAACCTGCACAAAGACATAGCTAGTGAGTGAGAGAGCCAAGATTTTTCATCAAATTCCTGACTTCAGAGCTAGTACACTGAACTATTAGGAAGTACAGCCTTCCCCAACCAGAAGTCAGCTTCCTATGAAATTACTCAGGTTCCATCTTTTCCACTTGAAATACTTTAATGACATCCTAGCGAACCATACCCCATACTCATTCTCTGGCCTTCATTTATTCAAGCTCTGACCAGCAGTTAGTATAGATACACACATTGAATAATAACACCTTTGATGTTGGGATAAACAGGACACAGCTTCAAGACCCGAGATCAAGGTTATCAGTCTTTCTCAAATCATGCTTCTGTTCATATGTGATTGACATTAAGGGATGCAGGGCACAGTCATTCTATTCCACAGAGTAATTCAAGGACCCAAGCTGGTAAGGCTTCCTATCTTGGTTGTTGCATCATTTAGAATATTTGGCAATTACAATAATAAATGAGTAGAACTTAAAATATCAAAGTATGTGATAATTTCTGAAGGAGAGAGTAAGAGAGAAGGAACAGAGGGGAAGGGAAGAGGAGTAGAGAGGAGAGGAGAGAACAGAAGAGAATAGAACAAGACAAAGGAGGGAGATGCAAAAATACATTGCAGTGAATTTCTCTTCATTTTTGAAGGCCAAAATGCTCTTCTCTGGAGATAGATAAACCATTTTACCCTGACAGAATGATAAAACATGACTAATATATAAGGAGTTATAGGGAAGCAAAATGAGATAACAGTCATTTTAAGTGAGTCATCATCACAGTCCTAGATAAGCAAGTTTTACCTAACCTGATGTCCAGGCAACTTAGGCATAGTTTCAGAATACTTGTGGCAGTGATGGAAAGGAAGTTGAAACCAATATACATAGATAGTCATAATTTATGATGATTGAGACTTACACTAATAATTTCAAGGTCCTTGGCATAGTTTCCAGGATATGTGCAAATAAAACCTAAGGAAAAGGTTAAAGAATGTAAATATATGGTAGAGTGCTTGCCTAGCACACACAATCCCTGGTTCCATCCACAAGACCACAAAGTAAGAAAAAATTTCAAACTTTTTAATTTAGTGTTATCTTTATGTTTGGGAGATCTAATAAAATACTAAGTTCTTAAAGTTCCTTATGTTTTCCTTAATGGTTATTTGCAAAATAACACACAGTCTTATCTGTTTAGCATTGTGAACTACATTAGTGTTGGTTAAAAGGAGGAGATAATTTCCTAATAATTAATAGCTAATTAATTTCATTATAATTATTCTAGTTAAAGCCACATGCCCTTTTGTACCTTGTTCTCTATCATTTTTCCTTTCTTACTAGACTGTGCAAAAATAGTAATCCCTTTAAATCAAGAAGTATATTTCACTTAAGTTTTAAAAAATTCATGTACTACATTTGTATTGCATATATGACTTTAAAATGTTAAGAGTCAGGCCTGGATAAAACCTGCTTTCATTGTTCTCTGTTTCAACCACCTCATTCCTTGATCTGGGATAGTATGGAGCCTCATCACTGGTATCTGCAAAATCCAGAGCAACTCTACTCTAAGCCTTTCCAGTGTCCTGTGACAGCCAGATTTCTGAACCAGAAAAAGTGGTATTGAAGAATTGGTGTTACGTATGCTATTTCTTGGGTGGCCATGAAAGCTTATTCTGTAATCCAGCCATCAAGAATTCACATCATAACAGAGTAGTAAGGGGATTGGGAGTATATTTCAAGAATTTAATGACTTGCCAATATGGTGCTGGAAGATGTCACTGGGTTTTATAACACAGTCAAAAAATGATAGCTGAAATAATATATAATGGTGCTGGCTCCTGGAGAAGGGTTTAATATATGAATGGATTTCCTTGACATATGCTAGATTCTTTTCTATCTTCTAATGGTGACAGAGAATTTTTTCAGATTTTCATTTTCATACTTAGAACCTAGAAAATGAAGTTTGTTATTAAATGGAATTGCTTTGAAGATGCATTTTTCCCCTCTTGTATGTAAATCTGGGGAAAAAATGACTTTGTTGTTTGAAGACTGAAAAAAATTGCTTTGGTTAAACAAGTTGCTTTGAGAGAAATAGAGAGAGAGAGAGAGAGAGAGAGAGAGAGAGAGAGAGAGAGAATGAGAATTGGCATAACTTGGCTATTCTAGTGCATCCACCTGCTGGATATATAGTGCAGGAATTAGAGGTGTAATTCAGGAATTTCATCAACATGTATCAAGGTCAGGTTAAAATTTCATTACAACCACCACATGTGTGCTATTGGATAGTACTGTGAGCCCCCTAACCCAAGCCCTTTGCTCCATAACTGAAGCCTTGAACAGTAGTTAAAGTAGTACAAATGTACAGGGATAGAAAAATAGATGAATGAAATGCACCAAACACAGGGTTTAGTTTATGAAAGAAGGAAGCTATTTTTCCTATGGATTTTGCTGTTTACTATGGATAAGACTTAATGCTCAGTTGTGGATGAATATTTCATTGGCATATATACCATATTTTCTTTATCTACTCATTGGTTGTTGAGCATCTAGGCTGATTATACATCTTGGCTATTGTGAGTAGAGCTATGATAAATATGGTGTGCAGGTGTCTCTCTTCTCTGTTGAATTATACTCCTTCAGTTATATGCCCAAGGGTATTATAGCAGGGTCATAAGATGAGTCTATTTTTTTAGTCTTTTGATGACCCTCATACCATATTTTTAATTCAGCAATTGTATTGCTTCTTTGGCTTAACACTTTATTCCCTATACACCTCAATATTGATTAAAACAGGTCTGTGTTCATTTTAACATACATCAACACACCAATGGACAGTTGATCTTTGTACAATTTTTATATGGTACATTCACATGTAACAATAGCATTAAACCAAGCATTGTGTGTTGCCACCAAATTCCAAATGGAGAAAGGGAATAAACAAAAACAAAGGTGATTTTGCATGTTATGTGTGTGATATTTTATTATTTAAAAAATAATGTTATATTATTAAAATACATTATTTTAAAATGCTTTGGAAGGTGACTGCAGAATTAAATGAGTAAATCTAGAATGTGATTTTGCAATTGTGTATTTTAATGCTCACTTTTACTGTGCTTCAAAGTTTGTTAAAATGTTTCATACTCCTTCATTTAGTGTTCTGAAGGAGACAGGAGGGCTAGTAAAGTAGTTTAGTGGCTCAACATGGACTTCACCTGCTCTTCTATAGTCTACGCTGTAAAGTAATTGTGTTTCAATTTTACAATAGGGAGGCTGTGAAGAAAAATATATTTCATACTCAGACATTCCATAGGTGTGACTTTTAATTCTCTCACCACAAAGAAATGATAAATGGATCAGATGAAACATATCTTAAATTGCCTGAATTTATTTATATAATGTGGACATGTACTGAATCATCACATTGCAGTCCATAACTATGTATAGTTCTTATGCATCAGATTGAAAAATGTGCTAGGGATCAAACTCAAGACTTTGTATATGCTAGAAAAGGGCTCACCTATGACCTACATCCTCAGCTCTCCAACATGCTATCAACAACCAGTGATAAGACCAGAAGTTCGTACAGATAAAATCTGGAAACAGAAATGGTTAAATTGGGAAAATGAACTGATCTCACACTAGCCTCATGCACAGTGAAAAGAATGAAATAATCTGGATAATTTTGATATACTTTTTGAAGGCGCTGAATTAAACTTAGGTGAATAGATTTCTAGCAATTTAGACCAAAGAGTAAGAGCTGAACATAATAAGTGCTAGTTGCCAAATACGTGAGACAGAGGAAGTAAATACACCAAGAAAAGGCAAAAAGTTCACTTGGAGTCTCACATTTAAATTAATCCATGTGAACATTCTGGATTTCAGGCAGGAAGGAAAGAAGGAAAAAAGAAAGGAAGAAAGGGAGGGAGAAGTAATAAAGGAGAAAGGAGAGAATAAAGAGAAAGAAAAGCAAAAAACAGAAAGAAGGAGGGAAGAGGGAGAGGCATAAAGAATGGGAGGGAATGGAAGGGAAGAGAAGAGAAGGGAGATAGAGAAATTATAGTTCAAATTCTTACAATATTTTGGGGAAATTTTAACATTACCTACAATATGCCAATTAGGAATTTTTCATCTTTTCTCTGTATAGAAAAATTAAGATGAAAAATATATCCCCTGAAAGGGATAAACCAAGAAGGAAATGTGCCACTGGCAGGAGATACTCATCTCTAGAAAGGGACACATGCATGTGTTTATGGCTCTCAGAGTGCTACACAATAAAACAACTACAGGTTGAATAGCTGATGTCTCTGTGTCCCTATGGGACTAATTATCAAACACCCTCATTACTGCCATGTGTGTTCTGATTGCTTACCCAGTCAGCTAAAACACTTCAGGCATGTATATCACAGATGAGCAGGTCTGCATTACTGATTCTGTAAGCCAGAGAGTTCTCTTCCTAGCATATTTCCTCTTACCTCTAGGGAATCACATTCTTAGATCCTAGGGTCTGACCTCAAAGGAGCTAGAGGAATTTTCCTTATAGAGAATCCAGTTGGTTCTGAATCAGACATTATCACTAAAGGAGTACAGGAGTACAGATTCAGCATAATTCTGAAAGCCCATGAGAAACAAAGATTCAGGAACAGAGAATAACATCGAAACATATCCAAAAAGCCACTTTAGAAAATGTTTCCATTAAAGTTGCTTAATGAATGAAACTACTGGGTCAAGGAATGTCACCAAAGTTCCAGTTACTTGGGAGACTTTTAGTGGTTAATTAAAAAATAGACATTAAATCTAATGGTTTCAATATGGTTAATGAGTTGAAGATTTGTTCCACAATGCACCACTGTTAAGAAGTGGGGCTTTGGGGAAATGACTGGAATATAGCAATCCTGATCTTTTCAAGGTATTAATCTATTGATGGGTTTATATTTTGGTAGGCAATTGCAGGTGGTGAGAACTTAGGAGATGTGACTTAATTGAAGGGATGGAAACCTTGTGGCATGCCATATGATGCTGTATGATATTCTTAGCCTACCTCTCTATTTTCCTTGCTTCCTGGGTGTTATAAGGTAACCATATGCTTCCATGTGTCAGCCCACATCCTCAACAGAAAGAGAGCCAGCTAACCATGGCCAGACAATTGGAACTTTGAGTCAGAGTAAATCCTTCCTGCTTTGTTTCTCAGGTATTTTGTTAGAATTTTGTCACCTGGAGTGGGTTCATTACTGTAACTAATTCTGACCATGTGGTTAAGAGGCATATTTCAGGAGTAATTTAGAAAGGTTTGTAGATGCAGGCTAAGGAAGATAAAGATGCAATGATTGTTCAACATAAAATTATGTATATGTGCATATTATATATACATACATATATGTATACAAATATATATGTGTATATATATTATACCACATACTCAGAATTAAGGACAAAAATCACATGAACATCTCAATAGATGCAGGAAAAGCCTTTGAAAAAATTCAACATCCCTTCATGGTAAAAGACTGAAGAAGCTAGTAGTAGAAGGTATGTACTTAAGCATCATAAAGGCAATATACCACATGCCTAGAACCAATATTGGATAAAATGCAGAAAAAGTGAAACAATTTCCTCTAAAGTGAGAATGATAAAAAATGTCCACTGTCTCCACTCTTATTCAATATAGCACTGGAATTTCTAGCCAAAGCAACAAGTCAAGAAAAAGAAATAAAAGATATCAATATAGGAAAGGAAGTAACCAAATTATCCTTACATGGCAGTGATATAATCCTATACTTAAAACACCCTATAAACATGATTAAAAACCTCATAAATCTGATAAACACTTTTGACAAAGTAGCAGGATACAATACAAGCATATGAAAATCAGTAGCTTTTTCATATACCAACAATGAACAGGCAGATAAAATTATTAGGAAAGCAATGCAATTCACTATAGCCCCACAAAGTTGAAATGCCTGGGAAAAAATGTAACTACAGAGGTAAAAGTTCTCTAAAAATAAAACCATAAAATATGGAAGAAATGAACTGTATAAAACATCAGAAGAAGGAAAAATCTACCATGCTCATGATAGGCAATACTAATATAAAATAGCTATACTACCAAGAGTAATCTACATATTCAATTCAATACACTCAAGATTCCAATGTCTGTCTCCAAAAAATATACAAGCCAGTTACTGGTGACTCACACATCCTAGCTGCTCAGGAGGAGGAAATCAGGAGGATCGAGGCTTGAGGCCAGCCTGGGCAAAATGATTCATAAGACTCTTATCTTGAAAATACCCAATATATAAAAATGGCTAGTAGAGTGTCAAGTGTAAGGCCTTGAATTCAAGACCTAAGATCACCAAGAAAAAAAAAATCTAAAATTCTATCCTAAAATCCATATGGACACACAAAGACCCTGCATAGTTAAAGCAATCCTGAGCAAAAAGGCAATGTTGGATGTGTAATAATATCAGTCTTTAGATTATACCATAGTCATAGTAACAAACATAGCATGGTACTGCCACAAAAATAAACAGTGGAACATAATAGAACATTCAAAATAAACATACACACACACACACACACACACACACACACACACACACACCCCTACAGTTATGGGTTCTTGACAACAGGCCACAACACTGAAGAAAAGATAAATTCCTTAACAAATAGGAAAACTATCTATATGTAAAAATATGAAAGTAGAGCCCAACCTCTCACCCTTTACAAAAATTAATTCAAAAGGGATGAAAGATCTTTATATAAGATCAGAGATTGTGAATGTATTATATGGAAAAACCTTGTAGCTGTAAGAATAGCCAATCATTTCCTAAAAAAAGGAATCCATCACCCAAGTAATAAGAATAAGTACTGACAATTGGATTGCAACTGCTTCTGTACAGTGAAGGAAATAATTGCAAGAATCAAGAGGCCACCCCAGAATGGTAGATAATCTTCACCAGATATTGAATAGAGAAGGAATTATATTCATAATATAAAAAGTTCTCAAAAAATGAAACAGCCAAACAACAAATAACCAAATTAACATAAGGGCAAATGAATTGAGCCCTTCTGAGATGGCTCTCAGAGGTAAACATGGCTAATAAATACAAGAAATTAGGTTCAAAATCTTTAGCCATAAAAGAAATGCCAATCAAAACTACATTGAGATTGTATCTCAGGCCTGTAAGAATGACAATCATCAAGAAAAAAAGTAGTGAAATTGAAGCATCTATAGATGCTTCAGGACCTGACAGATTCATTGGTGAATTCTACCAGATCATTAAAGAAGAACTTATGGTAACACTTCTGAGACTTTTCCATGAAATAGAAAGAGAGAGGACACTGCCAAAATTATTCTGTGAAGTAAGTATCACGCTAATCCCAAAGGAAGATAAGGACACAACAAAAAAAAGAGAATTATAGTTCAATCTTTTTAATGAGCTTAAAAAAACAATCATCAATAGAATATCAGCAAACTGAATTCAATACGATCATATCTAAAAGCTCATACAACGTCAAGTTGTTTCATCCCAGGGATGCGGGAGTGGTTCAAAATACACAAACCTTTAAATGTAATACAGCACTGCAGCAGAAGGAAAACCAAACAATATGATCATCTCAATAGCTACAGAAAATCCTTTGACAGAATTCAGCATCCTTTCATAACAAAATCCCTGAAGAAACCAGAAATAGCAGGAATGTATTTCAACCAGTAAAGGTTAAATATGACAAGCCTGTAGCCAACATCATACTAAATGGGGAAAAACTGAAACCACTTTCCCTCAAGTGAGGAACAAGACAAGGGTCTCCACTCTTTCCACTCATATTCAATATATTCTTGGAATTTATAGCTAGAGTTATAAAAAGGAAGAGAAAATAAAAGGTGTTCAAATAGGAAAGGGAGAAGTGAAGATACCCCTGTTTGCCGATGACATGATCTTATCCCTAAAAGATCCAGAAAACTCCACCAAAAAATCATAGACATCATAAACAGCTTTAACAAAGTAGTAGGACAAATTCAATTTACAAAAATCAGCAGTGTTTCTGTATACCAATAAGTAACAAACTGAGAAAGAATATAGGAAATAATTCTATTTTCAATATTCCCAAAAATAGAATACATAAGAATAACCAAACAAAGGAAGTGAAAGAACTCTACAATGAAAACTATGAACCATTGAAGAAAGAAATCAAAGTCATTACAGAAGATGGAAAGACTTTCCATGCTCATAGATTGGCAAAATCATTATTGTGAAAATGGCTGTACTTCAAAGGTAATCTTCATGTTCAAGACAATCTCCATCAAAATTCCAATGACATTCATCACAAAGATAGAAAAAACAACCCTAAATTTCATTTGGAAGCATAAAAGACCAGGAATACACAAAGAACTACTGAGCAAAAAAGATCAACACTGGAGGGATTACAATATAAAATTGCCATGGCAATAAAAGCAGCATGGTACTGGCACAAAAACAGACATGAAGATAAACGGAACAGAACAGAAGACCATCATATGTATTCATGCAGCTATGCTCACCTGAATTTTTGACAAAGTCATCCAAAACATACAATGGGGAAGAAAATGGCCTCTTCAACAAATGTGGCAGGGAAAACTGGATATCTGCATGCAGAAAATTGAAACTTGATCTATATCTTTAACCCTGTACAAGCATCAACTCAAAGTAGCTGCAGGACCTTAATATAAGACTTGAAACTTTAAAGCTAGTGAAGGAAAGAGCAGGAGATTCACTGGAACAAATAGGCTTAGGCAATGAGCTCCTAAATAGAAAACAACTGGCTCAATAACTAAGAGATAGGATTGACAAATGGGACTACATGAAACAAATGTTTCTGCACAATAATAGAAATAGTCCCCAAATTGAAGAGACAGCAGACAGAATGGAAGAATATCTTTGCCAGCTATAAATCTTACAAGGGATTAATAACCAGAATATATAGGGACCTCAAAAAATTAACTCCCATAAAAACAATGATCCATTGAAGAAATGTTCAAAACAAATGAACAGATAGTTTTCAAAGGAAGAAGCCTAAGTGGCTACAAAACACATAAAGAAATGCTCAGCATCCCTGCCCATAAAGGAAATGCAAATCACAACCATGTTAAGATTCCACCTACTCCGGTTTAAATGGCTCTCATCAGCAATAAAGACAACTAATCTTTATGAAGATTTAGGGGAAAAGGAACCCTCTTACACTTCTCGGGGGAATATAAATTAGTACAACCCTTATGGAAAACACTATGGGAGGTGACTCAAAAATAAAATAGAACTGCCATATGAACCAGCAATACCACTGCTAGGGATACACCTGAAGGAATTTAAAGTCAAGAAAAAATAAACACACATGCACACCAATGTTTATTGCAGCACTGTTCACACTGTTACAAGCTATAGAAGCTTTACAATCAACCAGATGCCCTACAAATGGTTAATGGATTAAGAAAATGTGATCTATATACGTGTGTGTGTGTGTGTGTGTGTGTGTGTGTGTGTGTGTGTGTGTAGTGTAGTGAAGTTTTATTCAACTATAAAGAAGAATAAAACCATGTGGTTTGAAGGTAAATGGATGCAATTGGAAGGCATCATGTTAATTGAAGTAAGCCAGTCTCAGAAAGACAAAGTTCACATGTTTTCATTTATATATGGCAGATAGACACAATGCAAATATAAGCAATATTATGAAAAATAATCTATGTTAAGGGAAAGCCATTAATGGGAGAGGGAGGGTGAAAGAAGGAATTTAAGAAGTTGACTGCATGATGTACTTTCTACACAAGAATCAACATAGAATTTTTAAGCCTGTTAAAATTATCATAAGAAGGGGACTAAAGTAGAAAGGAGAAATATAGAGGGCATGAATGAGTTCAAGACATAATATGTAGAGATACATGGAAATGTTACAAGGAAACTCCATGTAGAGCTATATTTTTTCCCAAAAAAATGCAGAACAGTACAATAAAACAGACTGTATCTGGTGGTGGGTACCAGTGAGAAGGGGGAAGATAAAACAAAAATGTGAAGGAGGCCGAATGTAGTGGAAATATTATGTACTCATGTGTGAAAATAGAAAATGAGACATGTTGAAACTATTCCAAGAATAGGGGAAGGGGTGATAAAGGAGAATGACCAAGAGGTTGATCCCAACTATGATGTATTGTAAGAACTTCTATGATTATCACAATGTACCCCTAGTACAACAATAATAATAAAAAATAAAAAGAAAAAATATAGCAAACAAACAGTAAATGCCAGAGATTAAAAAGCAAATCCCTTTTACACTGTTGGTGGGAACGTATGCTAGTAAAACCTTTTTGGAAATCAGTTTGGAGGTTCATCAAAAGCTAGAATTACTTTATGATCATACTCTATATCTGAAGGATGTATCTGAAGCATGCATGAAAAAGTGTAAGTCAACATTAAAGGGAGAACCCTGATTATCCATGTTCATTGTAGCATTATATAAAATATCCAAGCTGTGGAATCTTCATAGATGCCCATCAACTGATCGATGGACAGAAGAAAATGTGGTATACATGTTCAATGGAATAATTCTCAGTCATAAATAAGAATAAAATCTTGCCATTTGCAGAAAACAGGATGAAACTGAAGATCGTCAGTTTGAGAGAAATAAGCGAGGTTCAGAAGAACACCATTACATGTTTTCCTTTATATGTGGAATCTAGTTCTAAAATATGGTAATAATAATAATATGATATGGTTATGAAATGACAACTATTGGGTGGGAGTTTGTGGGCAGGGGGGAAGTAAGAGAGGTTATTGGTAAGTGAATAGATTCCTAAGTATATTACATATATTATGATAACACACAAATAACCCAACAGATAATGTTGAAAAGAGGGGAGGTAAGGAAATATAATGAAGGGGTTAAACATGTTCAAAGTACACTGTATACATTTATGAAATTTTCATAATGCAACTCCCTTTTACTATTAATGATAAAATTTAAAAATAAAATAAAACTGCATTGCCAGTTTCAAAAAAATAATGTAAATGAGCATCAATAGATTTTTTTTACGTGTGTGTTAATTGTACAAGGTTTCATTGTAATACTTAAAACTTACTTTGATTAAATTTACCTCATTTGTATTACTCTTTCTTAAACGCCTCCTCTTCCCCCCTTTTTAATAGTTTTAATGTGATTCAATATATTATTTTCATAAATACATAGAGTGTATTTCTATAGTATTTCACATTCTATCAGCCTCATCTCCTTCCACCTATCTCTTTGTCAACACCAAACAGTCCCCCTTTTATAATCATATCATATTGTAAACATCCTTTAAATCGAAATAAGCAAAAGCATGCAATATTTGTCCTCCTTAGCTTGGCTTACTAGTCAATTCAGGTGGGAGCTCAGAAGACCAATATGCTAATAAAAATTTGGAAAGTATAGACTGCTCATGGTGTTTCAGATAGGAATAAGTGTTCTGTTGCAAACTGGATTAGATATCATTCATGTTACATATTTTCTTCTCATTTTCTGGAAGTGGGTGTGTTTGATCTACTCAGAAGGAGGAAAATGTTCATGGAAAGTCCTCATAGCAAGGTTCATAACTGAGGTCCCTACAACCAAAGGTAATTTTATCACTTGAGCCATGCTCTTAACCTTTTGGCTTTAGCAGTTCTTCAAAAGGGTCTTGTGTTTTTCACCTCTTACCTAACTGGGATAACAGGTGTATACCACTATGCCTATCTTGTTCTTTGAGATAAGGTCTTGCTAACATTTTTGTCCACTGTAGCCTTAAACCATGATTCTTCTATCTGTACCTCCCAAATAACTGTGATTACATGGATGAGTCACCATGTCCAGCCCCAGGAAAAACTTGTGTTCATGGCCAGTATTGGTTGCACACCTGACTGTGGGATAGCCTGAGCTATATAGCAAGAAACTGTCTTAGAGAAGAAATTGCAAAAATCAACACAATGATATCAACAATAACAAAAATGTCAGTAATGAAAAGTTTAAAGCTGCAAGGTGAGTTGTAAATGTCTATTTTCTTATACTAAGAAGAAGCATAAACTAAAACAATGGCTATTTATGGGTAATGCAAAGAATTTTAGTTAGGTCCAATCCACCTTTCTAGTTTTGTGGGCAACTCTATCATGTCCTTATAAACAGGCAATTGTTGACTATGTGGAAAATATGGGGAATTTTTTTCTACATTCACTTTAAGATGAAGATGTTCTAGAAAATTCCAAAAATTCAAAATGTCATTTTGTTGATGCAGTTTTCCATTCTGATTCATAATCACTGTGTCACCAAGAGGACTATTACATTAGATGTCTTTCTGAAAGAAGTGTAGCTAAAAGAGACACACTGCTTTTTGGCAAAGTGTGCCCAGTAATAACACAGAACTTGCATTAAGCAATGACCCTTATTTGCTATAGTTCCTTACAGAATGTCAAATTCTACTTCCATTTTTCTTCACAAAGGGAATGTCTCAGTGCTTCAGCAAAAGCCTAAGGACAACAGCCAAGATAAATATATTTAGGATTACAGAAATAGAGTATATCTCTGTTCAGAGAGATACAGACCTATTATGGGTCAAAGATACCCCAAGTGGATTTCATAAACTGGGATGGCCAGTGGTTTTTTTTCAAATAGTGATCTTTCTTGATGGTACAATACTAATACACATTTCCCACATTGAACCATAACTGAAGGGAATTTCAATAGGCATCTGTCCAGTTCTCTGTTTTACTGTTAGACTCAGCTCTTCAAATTAGAAAATTGGAAATGCTTAGTTTATTTTCCTTCTTTCTTCCTTGAAACAGCAAAGATGGTAAATCCATGTAGGTAATTATTTCCAATGAATATAATCCATCTTCTTTATGATTATGTAAACAAAACTATTGTTTCATATTCTTATTCATCTGGCATATGCATGAAAGCATTTTTTCTTTTCTGACTATATTACAAAAGACCCATCTATTCAGTAAATTATGCCTCAAGAAGGTATGACCTGTGTTTATTTTTTTTAATTTTTATTTTATTCATATGTGCATACAGTGTTCGGGTCATTTCTTCCCCCTTCCCCCCTCCCTCTCCCTTACCCCCTCCCCCACTTCCTCCCTTACCCCCCGCCTTGCATCTCACTACCCGGCAGAAACTTTTTTGCCCTTATCTCTAATTTTATTGAAGAGAGAGTATAAGCAATAATTGGAAGGACCAAGGGTTTTTACTAGTTGAGATAAGGATAGCTATACAGGGAGTTGACTTGCATTGATTTCCTGTGCATGCGTGTTAACTTCTAAGTTAATTCTTCTTGAACTAACCTTTTCTCTAGTTCCTGGTCCCCTTCTCCTATTGGCCTCAGTTGCTTTAAAGTATCTGCTTTAGCTTCTCTGCTTTGAGGGCAACAAATGCTATCTAGTTTTTTAGGTGTCTTACCTGTCCTCATATCTCCCTTGTGTGCTCTTGTTTTATCATGTGTTTATTCTTATAATGAATAATATTAGTTTTATTTTTTGACTTCCAGTAAGGTTTATCTGTTATATCTTTTCATGACAAGATTGCTTTGGAAAGGTCTCACATTACAATGTCTTATATAAGTGGAAATATTTGGTATTCAAAATTTTAGGAAATGGAAATGAATGAAGAATACCTACTACAATATGTATAAACCTTGAAAACTAAGCTAAATAAAAGAAGATACAAATAATAAGAATTATATTTTGTACCACTAATTATAGGAAATCCAGTATAATTAAGTTCCTTGAGACAGAAAACCCGCTGGTGGGTGCATAGTCATAGGAAAGGAGGACTAATGAATAACTGCTTAATGTGTTAGGAGCTTGACATTGGATTGAAAAATATGTTTTATCTAGACAGAAAGGACAGTTATACAACTTTGTAATTGTTTAAAATATAACTAATTTCCTCAATTAAGTATAATTTTGCTCCTTAATTTTCATCTCAATAAATAAACTCTGTTCACTCTTGTATTGTCAAATGAAAACTTAAAATAAAAAAAAAGATAGTGAATTGCTGTTTTTAGAACCAATCATTTGTATGCATAAGAACTTAGCAACAAAAATAGCATTTCAAAACAGAAGTAGTTACCATGTATTAAGAGGTTGATGACCCATGGTCCCATATTTTGAAACAACTAAGGGAAAATATGGGGATAACACTTCAAATTGTTGGGATAGACAAAGATTTCCTGAATAGGAATCCAAATATTCATGAAGTAATAGCAAGAATGGACAAATAGGAATATATCAAATTAAAATGTTACTACACAGTAAATGAAACAATAAAGATGGAAGAGGCAACCAACAGAATGAAAGAAAACCATTACCAGTATTCAACTCAGCACAACCCCAAATGTGGTATGCTGAATAATGCAGGTGTCTACACAATCACTCAGTGCAGAGAAAGGAACAGTGAAAAATGGAAGGGGAGGGAAATGAGCAGAATGCAGCTCAGAGTACAGTTATTGTACTTGACAATGATAGTATCCTGGTGTTTTATGCAGACCCCAAGAACAAAGCTGTGAGGACAGGGAAACCCAGGGTGATTGCAGACTAAAGTCATCCCCAGTGTTTTTTCATAAGCCAGAAACATTGTGGCTTTTTGGACACAGCATTTTCACTCTCTGTGGGCATACTGATGATCCAGACCCTTCACACATTGACCCATATTTGCCAAGGAAAGCAAAATGTCATCAGCCCTGGTTCAATAAATCTCTCTTAAATAAGTAAACTGAACAAGCTTAACCAAAATTCCCATCTTTAGTCTTGTAGGCAGGAAATTAAACAATGTTGTATAGGAAATGTTTGCCAAATAGTATGTTGCCTATAGTATTTATCTTTGTGTCAGAATAACTAGTGTTCTCTTTGCTTATTCTGTAATTTGGTGAGATAATTATTTTCATGTCCCAACAAACCCAAATGACTTAATTACAATATTCAGAAGGCTACAGTAAAATGCATAGGCCTTGGTATGGGGTAAACTACACATTTATTACTCAAAGTTTTGTGCACCTGGAGGAAGTTCAGGAGCAAGGTGTTAACTGGTTCAGTTTCTGGTACTGGGTGTGTTTGAAGTGATGTTGCCAAAATGCCTTGTACTCAAGGATTGAACAACCATGCTCACACAAATTTGTTTATGTGAGTATGAATTTATGACCATAAACAAATCCCTATGATATATAATACACTCAACTTGGGGGTTATGTTTCTACACATGTATTTTTGTAAAGCACAAAAGTTCTCCCTGTATTGCTCAATTATACCCCTCTGACCCACAACCTGTGGTAATTCATTTAAGGGTCCAGTGCTAATTGAAAAACCACCTTCTCCAAGATAATTTGCCAAATTACAAAGAAATGGAAATGGTAGTATGTGTTATAACTGGAAGTTAGCTTCCTATGTAGTAAGTAGTTATTTCCATCACAGAACATGCTGGAATTTTCATTTCAGTTGCACTAAGTTTGCAGATCAAATTGAACAGTGAGGGCATCTTCAAAAAACTGAGACTTTTCAGCAAGAATCAGTTTTATTTGTCCACTTAATTTCCACAAATATCTTTTTCTGAATGATGTGCTATAAATTAATGAGAACTCATTCAAATTTTGTTAAAATTATTTCTATGTGTTAATTTTACACAGCAGTGTCCTCTTTTAAGTGTCTTTTTTGGTGGTACTGTGCTTTGAACTTAATGCCTTGTGTTTTCTTGGCAAGCACTCTACCACTTGAGGCACAACTCTGTCCCTTTTTGCTCTATTTTATTTTGAAGACAGGTCTTATTTTTTCCACAGGAGTCACTGAACCTTGATCCTCCTATCACTGCGTCCTGTGTAGCTAGAAATGTAGACATGCATTCCCAAGCTAGGACTGCTTTTTATGAGACAGGGTACCACTGACATTTTTGTCCAGGTGGCTTTGAATTGCAATCCTTCCATCTCCAAGCCCCATATAGCTGCAACCATAGGCATGCACCACAACATCTGGTTTTAAGTGTCTTTTCAAAACACAGTATAACTAATTAGAACTGAAAAATTTGTGTTTATCTAAGTGTATCCAGCCATCACTAGAGTCAATTGCTGCTTCACTAATTTGTTTGTATTTTGCATGTATGAGATAATTTCATATGCGTAAAAACTTTTGTTACTTCATTTCCAATACCATATTAATTTTGTCTTTATTTTCTGACAATATTTATTGGGTAGGACATCCAGTGTAATTGAATCAGAAAGAAAATATAAATAAACCATTCAGCTCCACTGACTTTTAAGTTAAAATCAGATATTTCTGTGGGCTTTTTTTCATAAACCTTATAAATCAGTAACTTTTCTCGGGAGGAGAAGAACTCAGAATATTAAGTGACCTTTACATATAAAACTTGCTTGCCAAAAGAACAGACATTGGAATTTATGATCATCCAAGTGCTCTCTGTCTGAGACTAAAAGTATATATTCCTCCAAATTTCTATGTAAGTATTGAATCTGCAACTCCTGTAAAAGATGGATTTTGTTGGCAACAACCTCCCAGTTCTTCAGTTTGCAAGTTTTTCACATAAATCTATTTTCCTTGACCCAGCAATGTTTCTTTGCATGATTGGCCTTTTCTAGTGGTGAAGATCTGGAACTCAGTTCATTAACACAATGTTCAGTAGAATTGGTTATATTGAGAAGTATTACCTCATTTTTACCTTCACCATTTCATCATAAAGTGTGAGGTTGGCTTTATTATTGTGTAGTGCACTTTATTGGATCAAAGTTTTTTTCTGCTGCTCATTTTTTGTATGAGAACATAGTTTTAATTTTTTTCTCCTTTTATTTTATGATTTTTACGTTCACTTACATGAGATTTGTTTTTGCTGTTATTTGTATAAATTGAATGAGTGTTGATTATACAAATTGTCTTTTTCCTGGGAGCAGCATATTTGTTTTCCTTTGAATTAACCAATTTTGATCAGAATATAACATATATAAAACATACCTGGATTTACTTCAGAATGTGGTATATGGATATAACTTAACAGAGAATGGCTTGCAATTGCCTTTCCCAAATTTCCTTGTCAATTTAGGAACTAGCAATCTATTATACAAATTCAATTGAATTTTCAACTTTATCCCATAATTTTATATTTATTTTATGAATATATACAAATTATATAAGTGAATTTGTTTCACTTTAATATTTTCATATATGCATACAGCATGTGTTGATATTATCAATTCTCTGTTTCCCAGTCTCCCTCCTTCTCCCTAGCTCCATTTTCACTCCTTGACAATCACTATTGCACTATCCAGTCAAGGTGTGTGTGCATTTCATGTGTGCATTGTGTATGCATAAAAATGAGAGCATACAATACTTGTCATGTTGTGTCTGGCTTATATCATTTAACAGGAAATCCTTATGCTCCGTCCATTTTGTTGCAAATGACAGGACCTATTTTTTTATGACTGAATAGTAGTCCATTGTGTATACATATCACATTTTCATTTCTTTTGATGTATTTTGTTGTGATTTTCACTTTTTTAGATATCATTAATTGTGCAAGGGAATTTCATGGTGAATACTTCATAGATATGTGCAGTATATGTGAAGTTATATTCACGTTAGCCCTTCCATCCTCCCTCCACCTTTGTCAAAGTGTATTCAGTGGGTTTCATTATGCTGTCTTTTATATGTATATATTTTGAACTACTTCACCTTCCAGTATTCTCTCCTTTTCCCTCCCCATCCTGCTGATTTGATTTGATCCCACACAGTCCCTTTTAACACTCATGTTACATTATAAATGTTAATACTAGCATTTTAGGTGTAGATTCCTAAGATGAGTGAAATACACAATATCTGTTTTTTTGAGCTTTGTTTATTTCACTTAATATGGTGATCTCCAGGTAATCTATTTTTTCTGCCAATGACATAATTCCGTTCTTATTTACGATTGAAAATTTATGTATAATTATATTTTCTTTATCTGTTCATCAGTCTTTGGGGATCAGGGCTGATTGCATATTTTGGATATTGTGAATAGTGCTGTGATAAATACAAATGCACAGGTGACTCTGTGTATGCTGACTTATACTCCTTCAGATTTATGCCCAAGGAGCTATACCAGTCTGTTTTTAGCTTTTGGATGAACTTCAGTACTGAGTTCATAGAGGTTACACTACTTTACAATCCCATCAAGATCCTTGCTAGCACTTGCTGTTTGTCTTCAATATAGCCATTGTGACTGAGGTGAAAGGGAATCTCTGCATCATTTTATTTTACATTTCATTTTCTTTATGGTTACAGATGTTTAACATTTCTCCCTGTGTTTATAGTCTATTTGATCCTCTTCTGAGAACTATTGTTTAATGCATTTGGCCATTTATTATTCAGATTATTTGTTAGTTTTGTCTTTGAGTTTAGAGCACTTTGTATATTCTGGATAAAAAAACCTTTATCCAACGAATAGCCAAAAAAATTTCCCAGCTGCAACTTCTCTTAATGTTGGTAATAGGTTACTTTTATGTGCAGAACTTTTTAGTCTGAGTCAATCCCATTTCTCAATTCTTGTTCTTATTTCCATAGCAACTGGAGTCCTATTTAGAAAATAACTGCCTATATCTATGTCTTCAAGTGTTTTCACTCTACTTTACTGAAAGTGTTTAAAATTTTCAGTTCCTACATTAAGATATTTTATCCATTTCAAATTTGTTTTCCTACACAGTGGGAGACAGGTGTTTGGATTCAGTTTTTGCATGTATAAAATCTGTTTTACCAGCACCATTTTTTTAAAGGTCCATGTTTTCCACAATGTATGTTTTTGAATAGTTTGTCAAAAATAAAATGATTGAAGCTGTGGGGGATTGCTTTTGGGTCTTCTATTATGTTCCATTTGTCTTCATAACAGTTTTTGTGCCAGTGCCATGTTGTTTTCATTAGTATAGCTGTATAGTATATTTGAAGCTCAGTGTTATGACAATTCCAATGGTTGCCCTTTGTGCTCAGGATTTCTTTGACTACTCAGGGACTTTTGTGCTTTCATATGAATTTTAGGATTGACTTTTCTATACCTATGAAGAAGGCCATTAGGGCTTTGATGAGAATTTCATGAACCTGTTCATTGGATTTGGTAGAATAACCATTATCACAATACTAATTCTGCCTGTTCATAAGCATAGGCAATCTTTACATTTTCTATTGTCTTTAAATTCTAGCTTCAAGTTTTTATAGTTTTGTTTACATAGGTCTTTCACATCCTTTAGTTACAGTTATTCCTAAGTATTTTAGTTTTTGGGACTATTCTGAATGAAACTATTTACTGATTTCTTTCTCAGTCTACTCAATTTTTGGTATCTAGAAATGGTACTGATTTCTATATGCTAATTTTCTACCCTGCTACTTTGACAACAGTGTTTATTAGTTCTAGGAGTTTTTTGGTGGAGTTTTTAGGGTCTTTTAAGTATAAGATCATTTTATATGCAAGCAGGGATGACTTGACTTCTTCCTTCCCTATTTGAATGATGTTCATTTCATTCTCTTGCCTTATGCTCTCACTAAGAATTCCATTGCTATACTGAATAAGTATAAGTGGAGTGGACTTCTGTCTTGTTCCTGACTTTAGAGAAAATGATTTCAATTTTTCACTATTTATCAGAGTAGTGACTATGACTTCATCATATGCAGCCTTTATTAAGTTGAGTTACATTCTTTCTATTCCCGATTTCTTTAGAGATTTCATCAGAAAGGATATTGAATTATGTGAAAGAATTTTTCTACATCTTTTTAGAAAATCCTTTAATATTTTTGTCGTTGATTATGTTTATGTTCTGCATTACATCCATTGATTGGTATATGTTCCAACCATCCTTGTATCTCTGGAATGAAACTTAATCAATCATGTACAAACTTATTAATGTAGTATCAAATTTTGATTGCAAGTATTTTATGAAGAAATTTTACATCTATATTCACCAATGAAATTTTTCATAGTTTTCTTTTTGGTTGTTGCCATATGAGGTTATGTTGTCTACATATTGCTGAATTCATGGGATGAGTTACAGATGTTTCCTCCTAGTTTATTTTATGGGATAGTTTGGAGAACTGTTGTTAGTTCTTATTGAAAGACACTGTAAAATAAAGCAGTGACTCCATGTGTAGTTTCAGTGTTCCTTATTGGGAGATTCTTTATTACTTCTTTAATCTTGTTGCTATTATAGATCATTTTATGTGTTCTGCATCCTCTTTTTCTACTTTGGTAGGACAAATCCATCCCAAAAAATTTATTGATTTTTTCCAGATTTTCCAATTTATTAGAATACAAGTTTTCAAAATTTCCCTGATGATCCAGTGGATTTCATTGCTATTTGTTGTAAAATCTCTGTTTTCCCTCTGTAATTTTATTGATTTGTGTCCTCTCCTTAGTTCTTTTTTAATTTTTTTGACTGTGGGGTTTAACATTCTTATCTATCTTTTCAAAAAACCAAATCTTAGTTTCATTACATCTTTGTATGTTTTTTAGTCTCTATTTCATTAACTTCTGTCCATATTTTCATTTTTTTCAAACTACTTTTTTTTTCATTTTTCTTTTATTATTCATATGTGCATACAAGGATTGGTTCATTTCTCCCCACTGCCCCCACCCCCTCCCTTACCACTCACTCAGCCCCCTCCCTCTCCCACCCAATACCCAGCAGAAACTATTTTGCCCTTATTTCTAATTTTGTTGTAGAGAGAGTATAAGCAATAATAGGAAGGAACAAGAGTTTTTGCTGGTTGAGATAAGGATAGCTATACAGGGCATTGACTCACATTGATTTCCTGTGCGTGGGTGTTACCTTCTAGGTTAATTCTTTTTGATCTAACCTTTTCTCTAGTACCTGTTCCCCTTTTCCTATTGGCCTCAGTTGCTTTAAGGTATCTGCTTTAGTTTCTCTGCGTTAAGGGCAACAAATGCGAGCTAGTTTTTTAGGTGTCTTACCTATCCTCATCCCTCCCTTGTGTGCTCTCGCTTTTATCATGTGCTCATAGTCCAATCCCCTTGTTGGGTTTGCCCTTGATCTAATGTCCACATATGAGGGAGAACATATGATTTTTGGTCTTTTGGGCCAGGCTAACCTCACTCAGAATGATGTTCTCCAATTCCATCCATTTACCAGCGAATGATAACATTTCGTTCTTCTTCATGGCTGCATAAAATTCCATTGTGTATAGATACCACATTTTCTTAATCCATTCGTCAGTGCTGGGGCATCTTGGCTGTTTCCATAACTTGGCTATTGTGAATAGTGCCGCAATAAACATGGATGTGCAGGTGCCTCTGGAGTAACAGTCTTTTGGGTATATCCCCAAGAGTGGTATTGCTGGATCAAATGGTAGATCGATGTCCAGCTTTTTAAGTAGCCTCCAAATTTTTTTCCAGAGTGGTTGTACTAGTCTACATTCCCACCAACAGTGTAAGAGGGTTCCTTTTTCCCCGCATCCTTGCCAACACCTGTTGTTGGTGGTGTTGCTGATGATGGCTATTCTAACAGGGGTGAGGTGGAATCTTAGTGTGGTTTTAATTTGCATTTCCTTTATTGCTAGAGATGGTGAGCATTTTTTCATGTGTTTTCTGGCCATTTGAATTTCTTCTTTTGAGAAAATTCTGTTTAGTTCACGTGCCCATTTCTTTATTGGTTCATTAGTTTTGGGAGAATTTAGTTTTTTAAGTTCCCTGTATATTCTGGTTATCAGTCCTTTGTCTGATGTATAGTTGGCAAATATTTTCTCCCACTCTGTGGGTGTTCTCTTCAGTTTAGAGACCATTTCTTTTGATGAACAGAAGCTTTTTAGTTTTATGAGGTCCCATTTATCTATGCTATCTCTTAGTTGCTGTGCTGCTGGGGTTTCATTGAGAAAGTTCTTACCTATACCTACTAACTCCAGAATATTTCCTACTCTTTCTTGTATCAACTTAAGAGTCAAACTACTTGTTTTAAGTTTGGCTTGTCCTTGTTTTTCTGAGATCCATCAATTGTTTATTAATTTGAGATCGCTCTTTTTTTTAATATAGTCTTTAAAATATGTAAACATTTTTTCAGCACTGTCATTTCTATATCCCAAGGTTTTGGTAAATTTTTTTTCTTTTATTTAGATTCATGGAAATTGTTTACTTCCCATACTCTTTATTTGTTTAACACCCTTTGGCCATTCAATGGTGTATTTTTCAGTCCCCATGTGTTTGAATATTTTATGTTTTCTTTTGATCTTGATTTTTACTTTCTTTCCACTGTGGTCAGATAAAATATGCTGGGATAGATCAATTTTCTTTTAATTGTTAAGACGACTTTTGTTCTAAAATATGAACTATTTGGGAACAAGTTAAACAGACTGCTGAAAAGAATCGTGTATTGTGTAGCTGCTGGATGAAATACTCTGTAGGTACGCTGGTGTCCCAGAGTCTTACATGTTCCATTTTTATTTTCTTAGCATTCTCTTGTGATCTTTTACTGTTTGGTCTATTTGCTCTATTTTGTCCTCTGTTCCTGATACTCTGTTTTCAACTTGCTCCACTTTGTTTGCTAAGATTTTGATTGAGATTTTTATTTGGGATATTGAATTGTTTATTTCAGATTGGTTATTTTTCAGGGCTTCCCTATCTTCATTGATTTCCTCTTTCATATCATGCGTATCATTCACCTGTTTGTTTGTATTCTTTTTGAGCTCATTTAATTCTTTGTTCCAGCCTCTTTGAGGTCAATACTAACTTTTGAATTTCTTCATTAAGCTCATTAATCAGTTTTACTATTGTTTTTTGGAATTCATTATTTAAAATCTCTTCCTCTACACTTTTGTTTAGATCCTTAGTGGAGGAGTTGGCTTTTGAGAGAAGGCAGTTGTGCAATTTCAGTTTGCATTGATATTTACACACCTGATGTTGTTGTTGGTTAGAGTTTTAATCCCTTGTGTCCCTGTGGTGGGGTTTTGGGTGTTTTCTCCTGGAGTTCCAGCAGTTTTCCTGAGACATGGGTATCCTGTAAATGCTACCCCTTGCAGGGTTCTTGTTGTGGTGCAGAATGCCTCTTTTATCCCCTCAGTGAGGCAACTGTGTTTCCTGCTTTTTGATGGAGGAGTACTGAGTCTCTTTGCACTGTGAGAGGCAGGCCTCCTGGCACCTGTAAAGTAGTGGATTGCCACTCAATGGAGGAGTTGGGATTCCAGCCTTTGGACAGAAGAGATGGGACTCTCCTGCATGGATGTCCATTGGGAAGTGCTGGACCTCTGTGTACTTTGGGAGGCAGGCATCCTGGCAGCTGCAGAATTTCAGATTGCCACTTAGTGGAGGAGCTGGGATTTTAGCTTTTAGACAAGGGAGATCAATTGTCTTGTAGGCAGGCATGGTGGGAAGTGCTGGGCCTCTGTGTACCTTAGGACGCACACCTTCTGGTGCCATGCACTGAGTAACAGTGTCTACTTTATCAAATATACATATAGCTACTACTGCTTGTTTTGGGGGTCATTTGTTCAGAGAAACCTTTTCTCCCTTTCACCCAAACCCAACTTTTTTTTTAATCAGTGTGACATGTTTCTGGTAGGCAACAAATAATTTCAAACAGATTTTTTTAATCCAGCCAACCAATCTATGTGTTTTGATAGGGGAGTTGAGACCATTATTCTGTAATACCACTCAATAGTGAGTGGTATGTGGAAATTCCTGCCACCTTACTGCATGTCTATGTGTGTATGTGTGTACCCAAATGATTCTTTATTTTGCAGTACTGGGGTTTGAATTCATGGCCTACTCCTTGAGTCACTCTCCAGCACTTTTTTGTGAGGGGTAAGATAAGATCTTGTGAAGTATTTGCCCAGTCTGTCTTTAAACCACAATCATCCTGATGTGGGTAGAATTAGAGTCTTGAGCCTCCAGCACCCGGCTAATTGATTCCTTCATACTCTACAATTGCTTATCAGCTTATCTCATGAGATTTATTTATTCCATCCTTTCCTGGCTATTTTTATCTTTATTTTCTGTACATAAGACTTCGTTGAGTATATTCTGAAGTGATGATTTTTTGTTCATAAATTGCATTCAATTGGGTTTATTATGGATTTTTTGTATTTCTCCATTTATGAATGATTGCTTTGTTGGATAATCTATGTTCTAATTTATTTTCTTTCAGTACTTGAAGTAGCTCATCCTTTGCATTTCTTAAAGGTGTCTGTTGAGGAATTTACTGTTTTTCACATGGTTTTACCTTCTTTGATGCTCATGCTTTGTAGTTTGGTCTTTTAAAGCAGTTTCAGGGTTCTTTCATATTGTATTAATGTTTCTTCATTATTTTTTTCTATGTAGTACTCTATTTTTCTTACTATATCTTCTTTGTCTTCAAGTCCTGAAATTTTCTGTCTTCCACTTTCTGTGGGCTGGTGGAGTATCATTCAGCTGTATTTTTTAAGATTTAACTTGTGGAGATTTTCATTTCTAAATTGCAACTTTTAGATTTTCCATGTCTTTATTATTAAATTCCCCTTTTACATTTGTATCGCCTTCCTTATTTTATCTGTTTTAATGTACTTTGAATTCATTCAGTTGTTCATTTGTATACACTTTGAGTTCATTTAGTTGTTTCTTTCCCTTCTCATTGAATGCAGTTAGCTGTTAATGCACATTTTCATTTACTTGATTTTGCATGTCTTTTTTTCACTTATTTTATTGATGTGCTGTGGGTACATTTTTGTATTTACAAAAGTTCTTACATATCAATTACATTCCTTAGTAATTCTTGTTTTTCTTTTTTTACCTCAGAAATTGAGGTTTCATTGCCCTTCCTGATCCATCAGATTCTTTGATGTGTGATTGTTGACCTTTTACTATTTCTCATGCCTGTGTTTTGAGATTTGCTCAATTGTTATCAATTAGTTGGTTGGGGGTTTTACTCATCTGAAATCTTTCCTTGGAATAGTTACTGTGCTTTGGCAGTGTTAATCATTAGCTAGAGTGTTGTGTTGTTTCTGTTCATTGACCTCTGAGTATAATTTAACCTTAACAAATTCACAAAATAAATACCAAACCAGATATTTACAAGAAGAATAAATCATTTGGCAGTATTTTATATAACAGAATTAATTTGAAAAAATAAAACTTCTTTGCATACAAATTAAAATGTAGGCAGTAAACATGATGGGGTAGGGAGAGGAGATAAGGGAGAAAGAAGATGGGGAGAAGGAGAGGTGGGTTGTGAAGTTTGAGGGCTGTAGTTATTTAAGATCCTATGGTGTAGAGAAAGGTGCTATATTCAGGAATTGCAAAAGGACAGAAAGGATGGGAGTAATATAAGAAAAAGGTAGAAGGAACTACTAGTTGAATAGTTTGTAATGGAAAGAGGAAAAGTGAGGGGAAAAATGGGAAGAGAAAATCACAGATGAAGAGAGGATGGTAGAATTGAAAAGCTAAAGAGAGAAATTTGCAATACAAGGGTGATAGAGAAAGCTTTAAGAAAACAGAGAAATGTAAGTTCAAATTTCCTCCTCATTTACAAGACTGGGTTTATTCTGTGCTCAATCAATGTATGCTCCCTTCCAACCTCTGGTCCTTATGTTTTTGTCTACACATCTCCTGCTGTGTTGACTCACATATCCACTCAAGATCCTGGATTTGTCTAGCTGTAACCTCCGTGCCCTCCATGTTTTGGCATAGTCTTGAGGTTGAGGTATAGCTGGCTGGTCTGATCACTTCCTATCCCTCTTTTGGGTAGAGTGACTCTATGTTAGTTGGTGATTTAGAGTCTCTCCTCTCATGCCAGCATGTCTGGGAGCCTTCACTCAGTCAAATCTCTTGTAGGCTTTCTCCTGCTCCCTGCCACTCCTTTGGATAGAGACACTGGGCTGAAAAGCAAACAGTACCACCCCTCCCACACCTGGCATGCCTGGGAGACTTCATTCAGTCACTTAGCCAATGGTTTTCTCATGGAGAGAAGGCAGTCAGATCAGTCTCACTTAGCTATCTTCTCAGAGGTAGTCAAATGTGCTATTATTTCCCAGGAACTGAGTTCTAGCCTGATACCCAGCTTGTTTCCCATCCCTCCATGAGAGATTCTGGGCTGAGCTGTAACAGCACCCCTCCCCATGTCATTTAGTTCTGGGAGCCTTCTTGTAGACACTGAATTCTATCAGAAGATACCCAGTTCTTGTGTTCTGACATGGATGAATCCAGTCAGAACACATGGATATAGTAAGGGTAATAATGGAGTTTATTGTAGGTGAAGTGGGAAGAGATTTACAGGTGTGGGCTTTACCAGGTGGAATAGAAGAATCATGTGTAAGAAAAACAGATATGGTTTTGGTTTTAAGATGTTTTTATAAAATCCTTAACTTGGATATGGGGTAAAACCTGTGTCTTCCATGTATTCAATGACTTTCAAGCTGGGGGAGTATCCTTGAAGACTCACACATACACTTATAATTTTCAGGTACCCTAAGATAATGCAGGAATAAATTTCCACTATTTCTTATTTCTAGTTTAACAAAGGATTTGCAATTGAAAAGGAGCCTTCTGGATCAGAGGAAATAAGTGAACAAGGGATTTAAATTTGGATGCTCTAAATTAAACTATACAGATCTAACATTCCTGACCTTTCTCTAACTTCTATCTGCTTCATATTTAGCTAAAAACTTACCTCTCTGTGTGTGTGTGTGTGTGTGTGTGTGTGTGTGTGTGTGTGTGTGTGTTTGTAAGTGATGATCAGATTCCTGCAAGCTAAGATGACCTGTGTAGTAGCCTTGGGGTTAAAGAGGTTAGCTCACCTGAATGGTTTGTGGACTAGCAGTTCAGCAGTCCTCATCTGTCTATTGGCTGCATGTTTTGAGCTTGTCTTTTGTAAGATTTTTGCCCTGCATGTCAATGTCTACCATGTCAGATGGTCCTCATATTATGAAGGTACCTCAGGTCCAGACAGAGCAAGAAAAAGAAAAAGAAAAGAAAAACCAACCAGCAAAATTCTGGATGTGGCAATAATGTGAGATGTAGAGGATGTCTGTTGTTGATAACCATACACCTGTGGAAATTTTATGGTTTTAAAATCTTATGAAGAGTTTGATATCTCTAGCTATGGTCTGTGGTTATATTGGCACCCTTTCTTTTCCTCCAAGTTAATCTAACCACCTATTCTACCAGTCGCAGACCTGTAGTTTTCTTTCAGGTGGTATGGGTAATCTGGGACATGGTGGGTGTCAGTAATATGACATCTTTCCCCCTTTGAATGCTGTGCTTTGATCTTGCCATTAATTCAGTTTAAGGATTTCCCACATCATTTTGGATTTGGATTTAATTCTGTTGGGACAATTTGTCTCTTTGCATCCCAAGGTGGCTTCAAACTTGCAATTCTCCTTTAACAGCATCCAGTATGATAAGATTATACATTTTCATCATCATATTGTAGTGAGAGAAATTTTGTAACCTTCTATCTCTTCCCAAATCCATATTTGGTAATTTTAAACAGGTATGTGAAACCAATCACAATAAAGATATTTAGACAAGAGCAACTGGCAAGCACTAGAAATCATAATTCATCCTGCTGTATTTGATCAATGAAAATCCAAATGCTTAAGGTGCCTGTTTTTGTGATGTTTATACACTTGGGTGACTAAGCAGAATAATACTTGTGATATTTATATTTATTTGGGGGTTTCTGAGGATTAAACCAAAGATTTATCACATTTTCAGCACTCCACTACAAATAATAGACACTTCCAGCCACTTTAATTGATAGCCTAACTAATTCATCAAGAATCTATGTTCAGTTCATTTATAGATTGATTTTTGGGGAGTTTAGTATTTTGAGCTTCCTGTATATTTTGGTTACTAACCACTTTTCAGATGTCAGAACTATTTTTCCCATTCTTTAGGCTGCCTTTTCAAGCTTGTGACCATTTCTTTCATTGGACTGATGATGTTTAGTTTCACATAGTCCCATTTGTCAATCTTTCTTTTAGCTGATGAGCCATTTGAGTTCTATTTAGGAAGTTATGCCTATGCCTATTAGTTCCAGTATATTCTCTGTTCTTTCCTGAAGTACCTTCAAAGTTTCAGGTCTTTTATTGAGGTCTTTAATCCACTTTGAATTTATATTAGTTCAGAGTGAAAGACAAAAAACTTGCTCCAGGTTTTTGCATGCAGATATCCAGTTATGCCAGCAACATTAGTGGATGATGTTTTCTTTACTCCGTGATAATTTTGAGCACCTTTGTCAAAAATCATGAGGGCCTTTATGCATGGATTCATATCTGGGTCTTCTGATATGTTCCACTGTTATTCATGTCTGCTTTCGTGCCAATACCATGCTGTTTTTATTCTTATAGCTCTGTAGTATAGTTTGAAGACAGGTATTGTGATACCTCCAGTGTTGCTCTTTTAGCTCGCTATTGTTTTGGATATTTACAGTTTTTGTGCTTCCAAATGAACTTTGGGGTTGATTATGCACTCTGTAATCAATGCCATTGGATTTTTGATGAGGGCTGCATTGAACATGTAGATTGCTTTTAGTAGTATATTCATTTTTACATTATTGATTCTGCTAATCCAAGAGAATGGGAGATACTTCCATCTTCTGCAGAATTATTCAGTTTCTTCTATCATACTCTACACAGGTTTATCATTTTCATTGTAAAGATCTTTCACATTTTTTTGTTAAAAACCTGTGTAATAAAAGAAGGACTAAAATCAGCACAATAAAGATCAAAAATAAATATATAAATAAAACCAGAACAAAGAATCAATGAAACAAAAACAAAAATTGTTTTTGTTTTGAAAAAACAAAAGTTGTTTCTTCAGAAAATAAGTATGATTGTTAATCCACCATCAAATTTGAATAGAAAGCAAGGGAAAAATTCAAATTAACAGAATTAGAGATGAAAAAAACATATCACAAAAATATCAATGAAATATGGATAATTATTTGATATAATCTGGAGGAGAACACTTTGAAATCCTATAATCCTATAAACTCAATGATCTAGAAGATAGATAAGTTTTAACATGCACCTAAACAGCCAAAATTAAACCAAGAGAATATAAGCCACTTAAAGAGATATATAGCAAGCAATGAAACTGTGCAGGGAACCTAGAGTCTCTCCCAAAAGTAAAACACAGGACCTGATGAATTCTATGAAGCCAGTCTTACACTTGTCCTCAAAATTTACAAGGATACACAAAGCAGGAGAATTATAGGCCAATCTTTTTTATAAGCATAGATGCCAAAGTTCTCAATAAAATACTAGCAAACCAAATTCAACAAAATGTCAAAAAGATCACAAGCCATGATCAAGTCCATTTCATTCTGGGGATACAGGGATGATTCAACATCCAAAAATTTAAAAATATGTAATATAGAATATAAACTGAAACCCTGACAAAAATCGTATTGTCATTTCAGGAGATGTACAAAAAGCTTTTGAAAACTTCCAACATCCTCTCTTGACAAAAGCTCTGAAGAAACTAGGAATTGAAGGAATATACTCAGCATTATAAAGACTGTGTAGAACAAGCCTATGGAAAACATCATATGACATGGGGAAAACCTGTAATCATTTCCTCTAACATCATGAAATTAATACCCAAACCAATATGATGAAAAAAAGAAATACAAAGAACTTAAGAAGACAAACAAGAAGTTGAATTATCCCCATTTGCAGATGATATGATCTTATCTCTAAAAGACCCTAAAACCTCCACCAAAAACTCTTAGCTATCATAAACAATTTCAGGAAAATAGGAAACAAAATCAATATACATAAATCAGTAGCTTTCTTATATACCACCAGCGAACTGACTAAGAATGAATTTAGGAAAATAATTTCACTTACAATAGCCTCAAAAAAAGACTTACAAATAAGTTTAACAAAGGAAGTGAAAGAAATCCACGATGAATATTATAATTCACTGAAAAAACCGAAGAAGACATCAGAAGATGGAAAGATCTTCCATGCTCATGGATTGGCATAATTAATATCATGAAGATGGTTATACTACCAAAAGCAATCAAAATGTTCAAGGCAATTCCCATCAACAGTCCAATGACTTTCCTCAAACGGGAAAAAAATCAATCCTAAAGTTCATATGTAAACACGGAAGATGATGACTAGCCAAGGCAATAGTAACGAAAAAGAGCACCTCTTGATGTGTTACAATACCTAACTTCAAACTTCATGACAGAGCCATAGCAATAAAAGCAGCATGGCACTGACACAAAAGCAGACCTGAAGATCAATGGAAAACAAAGTAGAAGGCCCACACATAAAACTCACAGAACTACATCCATCTGATTTTTGACCAAAAAAGCCCAAAACATATGCTGAAGAAAAGACAGCCTATTCAACAAATGACTCTGGAATAACTTTATATCCACCTACAGAATATTGAAACTAGATTCTAGTCTTTCATCTTGTACTACTATCCATTCAAAGTGGATGATAGTTCCTAAGATATGATCTGAAATAGTGACGTGACTCCAGGAAAAAACAAAAACAAAAACAGAATACACTGGAGCACATAGGCATAGTCAATAACTTCCTGAACAGAACTCCAATAGCTCAGCAATTAAGAGAAAGTGTTAACAAATGGGACTTCTTAAAAACTTAAATCTTTACTTCTGCACAATAGGGAAAGCAGTCACTAGGATGAAGAGAAAGCTCACAGAATGGGAGAAAACCTTTGCCAGATATATATCTGACAAGGGATTAACAAACAGAATTTATTGGAAGCTGAAAAACTACACTTCCAAAGAATCAATGTCCCAATGAAGAAATGGGTAAATGAACTGAGCAGATATTTTTCAAAGGAAAAAGTATAAATGGCCGAAAACACATGAAGAAATGCTCAACATTACTGGCTATAAATGAAATGTAAATCAAAACCACATTAAGATTTTACCTCACTCCAGACAGTATGACTTTCCTCAAGAAAATGAATAAAAATATGTGGGATGTGGGAGAAGAAAGGAACACTTATATCCTGTGGGTGGGAATGTAAATTAGACAACTACTATGGAAAAGTATGGCAGTTCCTCATAAAACTAACAAGACCAATCTTGAGCATGTATCTGAATAAATGCAGGATGCAATAAAGACATTTGCTCACCCATGCTTATAGCAGTATTATTGACAATATCCACCACACATAAATAGCCCAGATGTCTTTCAACTGATGAGTGGATTATATAAATTATATATATAAATGCATATACACACATATATATAATATAATTTTCATAATGTATACATATGTATATGCATGCAATATAATATTTTTAGCCATAAGAAGAATGAAATTGTGATGTTTATAGATAAATAGATGAAACTGGAGGTCATCATGTTAAGTGAAATAAGCCATGTTCAGAAAGATAAGGGTCACAGGTTTTCTCTCATATATGGAAGATAGATCCAAATGAGAAATGTATACACAAATACAATCATGATCATATTACATATATAGAAAGACATTTTTCCAATAGTGGGACTGTTTGAGGATAATATGCACAGGATGGAGAGGAAAAGAGAATGATTGAATAATGTTGAAATAAATTGCATCTGTGTAGGAACAAGACACAACAAAATACATTGAAAGCTGATGATCAACACAGGGTAAGGGGAAAGGCTAAGGAAAATAATAGAGGGGTTATACTGATAAAAGTACAGTATATTTGCAGGTGAAATGCCAAGGCAAACCCTTTGAACAATGATCAGACACTTAAACAATGAAGGACAGAATGTAAAACAGGTCATGTTAGGGATAGGGAACTAGTGGGAGGGGAATGGGGAATGAAGAAGGTAAAGGTGGGTCACTGTGGTCATCATTCTTTGTATATGTATAATGAAGATGGAACACTGGAACCTATCAAGGTCATTTTACAAAGTGGGGAGGAATATGAGGAGAATAATAGTGGCGATGATCCTAACTATGTTACATTGTACACATACATGGAAATGCACAATGAAACTCCCTGTGCAAATATTATATATTAACAAAAAGGTTTTTAATAAATCACATCAAAACATTGATCACAGTGGTGCATATATGTTATCTCACCTATTTGCTTAGCTGAGGCAAGAGGGTCAGTTGAGCCTAGGGGCTTAGGGGCAAAAATAACAATATATCAATTTGCCAATTAATAAGAAAACCATATCAATTTGCAAAATATCAAGTGCCATAAACATGTTTATGATGTGAGTGTGTTTAGAGGTTTTATTTCCTTTAAGAACTGTATATTCATATTCACTACATTCATATGGTTCAATTGTTTTGGAGTGCCATGCTAAAAAACATATCTTGCTCCCCAATTTCCTGAAAAATTGATAACCAGCTCACATAAGCTTGAATGATTCATTAACAGCACACCATAGTGGCCTAACCAAAAATAGAATGAACAGTTGTTAAACATTTGTTTAATGGATTAACTAATTGTTAAAGGGTTGGTCCCAAGCTCAGTGATACTGGGAGATGTTGGAACTTAAACCCAGGCCTAGTGGCATAGATAGTCCCAGCACTTGGAAAAATGGGAAAGGAGGATCTTTAATTTGAGTCTTGCATGGACTAAATTGCATATTCAAACCAGCCTGGGCTACAGAAAGACACACTGTCTAAAAAATGAAAAGAAGAAAGAAAGATTATTCCTGTGTGACTTTTATTGTATTTCTTAATCATTGCATGCTTCTGTTTTCACTTGTGAAAATTGAAATTGCTATTGTATTGTTTAAAATACTTTGAGAATCAATTGAATGTTTGTAAGATACTTTGGACAGTTCCGGGCACAGAGTAAATATAAGTGTGTTTGCTATTATGTTTGGAGTGTGAGATCTACTTTACAAAGGTGAGAAGGAAACTTTTATTGAGCTGAATCATAAATGATCAGAAGGAACCAATGCTAAAGTATGTAGGTGGGAAACATTCCAGAAATAAATAGCAGGTGAAAATTTTTGAGAGGTGTGTGCAAATAATATAGAATACATCAATTTGGAGTGACTTAGGTGGGTGGTAGGATACAGATGACATTTAAAATGGGGCAGGAGTCAGTTCACAGAGTGATCTTTGAGCATTTGTGATCTGATGTTTGAGTTTTATACTATAGGTCATTGGAAAATATTGGAAAATTTTAAGCAAGAGAGTTACAGTATGTTGTTCTTACCTATTTTAAAAGATCACCTTAGCTATTATTCTCAAAATGGATGGGCCAGTGCTGTCTCATGTCACAGGAAGAGAACAGTCAGGGAGGAAGACCAGGAAGATAATAGGAACTAACAGTTTCCCTTATCTTACTTAACGATCATCTAATAATGGGTATTTGGTTTTTCTTCATATTCCATTGCTGTGAATAAAGCTACAATGAATTTCCCTGTACATATATCCTTGTCTTTTATAGAGTAGGTTTGTTAGAATGTCTGCATTATAGACTCCAATAAAAAACATTCCCTTTTCTTATTTGTATAAGCATCCCTCAGGATCTGTAGGGGATTTGTTCCAGGATGTTGTTACTCTGCCAAAGTCCTCAAATGCTCAGTCATTTATAAAAAATCATGTAATATTTGCATATAATGTACACACTTCCCCTGTAGATTTACAAACATATCTAAGTGTCTGATAATAACCAATGCAGTGTTATTATGCAGATTTTTATGGAAATAGTTTTAATACTGTGGTTCCTCAAGAATAATGACAAGAAAAATGTTTACACCTGTTCAATACAAATACAAATCTTTTGAATATTTTGTATTAGTGGACTTCATTGGGATATGAAACACATGCATTCTGTACAACCTAATCAAATTCAGCCTCCCTTTATCCTCCTTCCCAACCTGCTGTGTTCACACATTATCATTCAGACTGAGATTTTAGCTTCCACATATGAGAAAGCACACACAGTCCTTATCTTTCTGCATCTGGCATATTTCAGATGCAATTTAAAAAACAGCTTCCATCTGCAATGAGCTGAGTCTATGGATGTGGAACCTGTGGATACAGAGGGCTGGTTATATCCCCTTTCCTGACTTAATGTGGTGATAATTATTGCCAGCCAGATTGAAATGACAAAGCACAGCCCTACAGTTGTCCTAACACCTTGCTGTTTGTTGCAATATCATTTCTGAATTCTTGCTCCTAATTCCTAATACATTGGAATCTTATTCTGAAAATTATTGGTGACTTCCATATGCTAAGGTATTTCACTAGGTTTTTATTCTGTAGAAGTTGCAAAGCCTTAAGACTTCATTAGTGTGTTTGATCCACTTTGAATTTTCTTTTTACATAGGAGACATATAGGATTTAGTTGTCTTCTTCTACATGTGGATATCTAGTTTTCCCAACAGTATTTGTTAAAGCGATCTTCTTTTCTCCAGCATATTTTTCAGTACTTTTATTGATAACCATATAGCTGCAACTGAATGAGTTTATTTATTGGTCTTCTATTATACTCTATTGGTCTTCATGTGTGTTTTTGTGACAGTATCATGTGTTTTTTTCTACAGCTCTGTAGTATAATGTGGAGTCGATTATTGTGGTACTTGAAGCATAATTCCTTTTAGTCAATGTTGTTTAGACTATTAGGGATGTTTCATATTTCTCTTAACTTAAAGATTTTTTCTATTTCAGTGAAGAATTTCATTGAAATTTTGATGAGGACAGCTTGGAATCAATGGATTGATTTTGGTAGTGGAGCCATTTTCACAATATTAAAACTGTCAATCTTTAAACATGGGAAATATCTCCATCTCTTAGTGTTTCCTTCAATTTCTTTCTTTTTTCTTACTTTTTATTGTAGAGGTCTTCCATCAGTTTGATTATATTTCTTCATATATGTATATGAAGCTGTTACGGAAAATGTTGGTCTCCTAATTTCATTCTTAGTATGTTCATTATTGGTATAAAGAAAAGCTAATAATTTTTGTATGTTGATCTGTATCCTGCTACTTTGCTGGAAGTGTTTAACAGATCTAAGTCTTCTAGTGGACACTTTATGGTCATTAAAGTAAAGGATTATATCAAGTGCAATTATGGATAGTTTGATTTATTTATTTTTATTTCCATCATGTTTATTTCTTTCTTATTTTTTCTTTTACTAAGAATTCAAACACTATATTGACTAAGAGTGGGAAGACTGGACTCTTTTCTCATTTTAATTTTGTAAAAGGCTTTCTCTTTATCTATAAAGATAATCCTTTGATTACTCTCCTCAATGGTTTATATGCTATATTACACCTGTGAATTTAAATATATTGAACCATCCTTTTATCCCTAGAATGAAACCACCATGACTCAATTCCTCTCGGCCTGCCTGTTCTTGGCAGTGGCGCCACACTCCAAAAACCCTCTTCCTCCCCTCCCAACACTGCTTGGGGAGTCAAGTCCTGGACTCATTGACACCAGTTCGCTACCTGGTCATGAAATCTCTGCTGTATGCCAGGGTTATTAGGGTCCAGTCTCTTAAGCACAGGGTAAAATTTAAAATCAGCTGTATCCTCTCCTTGAATACGAGACAGCCTGCAGGGGACTCTTAGCAAGAGCAGGAAATCTCTTGGCCTATGGAGGGATCCACGAATGTGTGGTTCCCTGTGCTTGATGTTCCAGAGCTTCCTCCTGACCCTCCTCATTTGACACTGAATCAGAATCTCCAGACTGAACTTTACTTTTAAGGTGGGGATGATGGTTCAAGCAGTGGGCTTAGGGCATGGAGGATGGACTGTGGGGCAGTGTCCAAAGAGGTGTGGGGAGTGTAACTTCATGTGCGCTTGAGGGAACACGTGGTGGAGGGAGAAGATTTGGGTCACAGGGGACCCACCCCAAACAAGGGAACCTTGTTTTGTGGGTGCTTCTTGGTTTAGGGCTGTGTCTTTTCTGGGGAATGAATGGTGGGGTGGTCAGGCATCCTGTGGACTGATGGGAGTCAGACCTTGGAGGGAATCTTACCCAGGAGGTATCCAATCAGTCATGGGAAGTGGGAGATTTGCATCCTGTTCAGGTGCCCTTGGGCTGGGAGGTTTCCAGTGAAGAGCTATTGGGATGGGGCAGTTATTTGCATGGGGAACATGTGGAGGGGGGCTTCCTAAGCTGGAAGGGTGTGGGGGCAGCAACAACTCCTGCTTTGCAGGGAGTGTCACAGGTCTGGGAGGCAAGCTGTAGAGGGAGCCTTGCAGTGCTCCCAGCCAGCTTTGCTCACAGGGGAACAGAGGTGCAGTGGATTCCTTTGTGGGAATTGATGGGAGGGATGCATCCTGAGCAGGAATCAGGATCACCTGTGGACATAGGGCAGGGTTTGCACAAGTGTGCATGTGATGTGTCCGTTTCCTTCTAGGGTGCATGGGTCAGCCTCCTGTTTCCCTGATGAAGCCTTGTGGTGCAAGGAGGGATTTGGGGATTAGGGGAAGTGGTAGGGGTACAATCCTGCCAGGGCTGTCTTCCTGATGGGGTGGTCTTTTATTTGTGCAGTATGTATGGGAGTGGGGAGGTGTATAGGAGGGGAGTATATAAGGGTGGCAGAATGCTGTTTGCTGAAGGAACCTCTTTCTGGTGGGATCCTGGCAGTTGTGGTAGTCAGCTTTGGACACTGGAAGAGAAGTGAGATGGAGACCTACTTGGGAATGGGTGGGAGAGGGGCAGCATCCTGCTCAGGGAGCACTTTTGGATGAGGCATGTAATGCACAGGTGCACATGGGAATAGGCCAGTGTCCAGCAATTGTAGAGGGGCAAACAGCATGTGAGCTTGAGGGAGGGCAGGGTGGAGGGAGCTGATTTGGAACATAGGAAAGGTGGAGGGCACCTTCCTGTCTGGGTGTTCATTGGGATGGGGCTGTGTCTTTTTTGGTGAAAGAGGGGCTTTGGGCATATTCCTGTGCACTGCAGAGAGTCAGGCCTTGCAGGGAAACTCACCCTGGTTTGAGATCCCCAGTAGTAGGAGGCAAATTTGAACTGTGGGGAAGAGAGGTGAAGTGGAGACCTGTACCTGTGTTGTTGGGGGAGGGTGGCAAACTTAGCAAGAAGACCTGTAGGTGGAGCACGCTCTTGCAGGAGTGCCTGTGGAATGGGGTGGTGTCCTCTGAGGTTGCAAGGGCAGGGGCAGCTTCATGTGACATGAGGGAGCCTTGGGGATCAGGGAGCTTGTTTAGGACACAGACTAAGGGGAGGTGTGCAATCCTGCATGAGAGTCCCTGGGGATGGGGAGGTCTCCTGAGCAGGCTGTTGTTGGGGTGGAGTGGTGTTTTAAATGGCAGCACTGGTGGGGGTTTGGCGGTGGCATCTTATGCACTGGAGTTTACTAAGCCTGTAAGGAGCCTCACTGGTGAAAGCCAAGACTTGGAGGGAGCCAACACCAGGTGAGAGACTCCCTGTGGAGGGATCCATGCACTGGTAGGAACCAGCCTTGGGATAGCAGGAGAGAGGTGAGGTGAAGACCTAAGCAGGTATGGATGGGCATGGGGTATTGTCATGAGCAGGGAGCATGCGTGGGAGTTGGGCAGCATCCTGTGCAGCAGCACAAGAGGAAAGGCTGGTGTCTTAGGTGGTCAGGCTCATGTGCATGTGAGGGAGCCAATAGGTAGAGGGAGAAGGTTGTGGGCAAGGGAAGGGGAAAGGTGCCATCGTGTGCAGCAGTGCTCAGGAAGTGGCATCTTTTTTACTGAAGGGTGCAGAGTGGTGGATGGAGTCTCCAGGCTCCTGGGATGGGGAGCAGAGAGAGCAGGTCAGGGCATATGGATGGGATTGTGAAGTGGTGTCCTGAGTGAGATGTGCCTGTGTCCTGCTGGGGTGCATGGGGTAGCCTCATGTGCCCATGAGGGAGTCTGGAGGTGCAGGAAGCAAATTGGGATGCAGGGGAAGGGGGAGAGACACAATCCTGCCTGGGCAGTCTTTCTGATGGGGTGGTGTCTTACATGGGGAGCATGTTGGAGAGTGGGGCAGAGTCCTATCCAGGGAACATGTGGAGGAGGTGCTATCCTGTGTGCTGGAGGGAACCTTGCCCTGGCAGGAGCCTTGCAGTAGTGGGAGCCAGTTTTGAATAAAGCAAGAGAGGTGAGGGGAGACCTATGAGGAATGGGTGAGTATGGGGCAACTTCATGAGAGGGGTGTGAGTTTGAGAGTAGGCAGCATCCTACGTGGGTGCATGTGGGAATGGGCAGGTGTCTTGGAGGGGTCAGCCTCATATGAGTCTAGGGAGCAAATACGTGGAGGGAGAAGATTTTGAGCACAGGAGAAGGTGTAGGCTCAGCCTCCTGCTTGGGATGGCCTGGTGTGCTGTGAGGGTGAGGGATGTGAACCTTATGTGTGGGTGAATGAGCCATGCATTAAAGGGGGCCAGTTTGGGGCACAAGGGAAGCCAGAAGGGCTCAATCATGTGCTCCAGCCCTTGTGGGTGGAGAGGTGCTCTGTGTGGGGCTCCTTGGCATGGGGGCAGTTATTTACATTGGAAGCACATGGAGCTGCCATTGATGGGGGAGTGACTTCCTGATCAGGGAATGGGGGTGGGATGGGGTCTTGCAAGAGTGCTATTGGGATGGACTTGTGTCCTGCAATGGTTCATGGGGCACCCTTATGTGTTTGCGAGTGAGCCTCAAGGTGGAGGGAGCTGTTTGGGGCACATGGGAAGTGGGAGGGGTGCAATTCATTGGAGGTGCCCTTGGGGTGGAGAGGTTTCTCTTGAGGGGCTATTGGGATAGGGCAGTTATTTAGGAAGGGAGCACAGAGCATTAGGCAGGCATTGATGGGGGGGTAGTGACTTCCTTAGAAGGAATCTTCTGGAGCTGGGCAGGGTCTTGCGAGAGAGTGCATGTGGGATGGGTTGGTGTCCTGAGAGGGTACATGTAGTGCAGTGGCTCTTTTGATGGGGTGGTCCTTGAAGTGGGGACCACGTTGGGAGTGGGGCAGCATCCTACACAGGATGCATGAGGAGGAGTTATCCAGTGTGCTGGAGGGAGCCTTGCCCTAGTGGGAGCCTTGCAATAGTGCAGCCAGCTTTGGACACTGGAAGAGAGGCGAGGTAGAGACATACTGGAGAGTGTATGGACATAGGGTGGAGCCATGGGCAAGGTCCACATGTGGGAGTGGGGCAGAGACCTGCATCTGCAGGCAGGAGGCAGTGGCATCCTGTGCACTGAAGGAGCATAGTGGTGGTTTCTGTCCACAGACCCTGGGATCAGGGAATGGAGGGAGAGGGCTTAGGATATGAGTATGGGTCTGCGCGGAGATTACCTGCAGGGGAAGCCAGTGGAGTGGGGTGGCATTTTATGTGCAGACTGATTGGGGGGATGAGGCAGCATCCAATGCAGGGAGCTTATGGGAATGGCAGCCTCCTGTGCCCTGTAGAAAGCCATGCCTTGGAGGGAGCCTAGCCCTGGAGAGACCCAAGCAGTGGTCTCAGCCAGCTGTGGGCACAGGGGAAGAGAGGTGAGGTGGAGACCTGCAGGGACATGTGTGGGGTGGGGTATCATTTTGAGCAGGGAATGCCTGTAAGGGTGGGACAGGGTCTTGAGTGGGTGCATGTGGGATTGGACCAGAGTCCTGCAAGATGTTGGGTGGCACATATGCACATGAGGGAGCCAGTATTGGGCACAAGGAAAGGGGAGTGAGTTGAGGTCCTGTGTAGGAGCACTCTGGGTGAGTGTTGTTCTTTGAACTGGAAGGTGCCATGTGGACGTTGGTCTCCTGTGGCACTGGGAGCTGGGAGTAGAGGGAGCGGGCTTAGGGCATAGGAACTGGACTGTGGGGTGGTGTCTTGCAGGGGAAGCAGGTGTGGAGGAGGGGTGGCATCCTGCACTGAGCATGGGGATTTCAGTAGTGTCCTTTAGGAGGGAGGTGTCCTGTGCTGAAGGTGCCCAGCGAAGGTGGAGATTGGGGAACCTTCTGAGGGAGCACACTTGGGGATAGGTAGGTGTCCTGTGAGGGAGGGAGCCCAGGTAGGGTAGTACGATATTTGAGTGAGGGATCTACTGAAGTGGGGGAAGTTGTTTTGGGAACAGGGGAAGAGGTCAGGGCAGAGTCCTGCTGGGGCACACGTGAGGGTGGGTGGTGAACTGCATGGGTACACATGAATATGGGCAGGTGTTCTGCGAGAGTGGGGGGAGCATTTTCATGTGTGCATGAGGGAGCCATGTGTTAGAGGGAATTGGTTTGGCACCAGGTAAGGGGGAGGGGCAGCATCCAGTGCAGGTGTGCTTGGAGTTGGGCTGGTGGTGTGGGGGGAGAGGGGAGTCAACATCACCTGCTACATAGTAGAAGATGGTTTTGGACACCAGAGATTGGGGAGGGGTGGTCCTGTACAGGAGCACCCAGGGGCACTGGCATTCTCTGTACTGGTGGGAGCTGGGCTGTGGCTGGCTTCCCATGGTCCTGGGAGCTGGGAATGGAGGAATTGGGCTTAGGGCATGTGGGGGCAGTTTCCTGTACTGTGGAAGGCTATTTGAGTGTGTCCTTTAGGAGGGAGGGGTCTTGTGCTGGGCGGTGCCAAGAAGGGGTGGGAAGCAATATTCTCTGCAGGTGTATCTGGGGATGTGCAGGTGTCCTGGGAACTGGTAGTGTGGGGTGGGTGTGTTGGTAGGGCAGCTTCATGTTTGCATAAGGGAGCCATGATCATGTGGGCAGCCTGATTTGTCATAGGGGATAATGGAGGAGCAGCATGTTGAGGGAACAGGCTTAAGGCATGGGACTCGACTGTGGGACAGTGTCCTGTGTCCTGTGTCCTGGTTGGGCTTCTGTGTAGATAGGCTAGAGTTCGGCAGGGTGGGGGTCAGCAGGAGCAGTGTCATTTTTTTGTGAGGAAGCCTCACAGTGGAGGAAGCCAATACATGGAAGTGAGTTGAGTGGCAAGTGCCAGCGTTGGGGGAGCGGAGTCTTGTGTGCTGGAGGGAATAAAGTGGTGGTGGGAAGCCAGGGGTGGTGCTAAGTGGGGTTGCAGGCAGTGAGTTTTGGGTATGGCGAAAGTACTGTGGTGCATATTGTTTGTGGATGAGTTTGGGGGAGCCATGTTGTGGAGGGAGCAGGATTTAGGCATGGGAAAGGGAGTCTGGGGCAGCATCTAGACCAGGCCCCAGTGGGGGGAGCCACATGGTGGAGGGAACAGACTTGGGAAGGGGAGTGTGGTGGCATACTGCATGGGGTGCACATGGGAGTGGTGCGGGGTGGTGGCATGCATAATGTGGTGGGAGGTAGGACACCTTTCTGCCTGGGGGAAGGTGGGTGGGGCAGTGTCCTGTGTTGGGAGCTCTTGGAAAGTGAATAAAGATCAGTTGTGGAAAGTATGGGGGTTGGGCAAACGTCAGGGAGGCATTGGACCATCTGGAGAAATACTGGCTGGAAGTCCAGAATCAGGTCAAGTGTAGTTTCCTGGGGAGGTCTGCTTACGAGTTGAAGAGGACAGAAGGTTTGGGCTCTTGTGCCCTTGGTGGGCTGACTTTCTGTGAGGTCAATTACTTTCCAGCTCTCAGAGGACAGAATTGTGGGTGAATATGTGAGAGCTTGCTTGAGACTGAGTGTGTGAGAGAATGTGTGTGTACATGTGTGATACTGATTAAGAGTGATCTTGTGAGTGTGAGAATGGCTATGAATGTTAGTGTAAATGTGTGAATGTGCCAGGGTGAGTGTGACTGAGTATGTGTGAGTGTAAATGTGAGAATGTGTTTTTAATTGTGTGGGATTGAGCATGTGCCTCCCTGGAGCACTTTAGACTTTGAACTGGGCTCTTTCTTCTCTTATAGCTGGACATGTGTTGCCCTCCAGCTCTGCTAGGAGGACTCAACTCAATGTTTTGAAGGTCATCCTTCTTTACCCATGTGCTGTCCTCGTCCCATTTCAGGATTGTTGTCTTCTTGAAACAAAAGTGACCTCAATGGAAGTTACTGCAAATGCTGTGAGGAGAAAAGGCCACAGGGTGGTGACTGGAGAGAAGGCACGGATTTCAGTTTTCCAGGTGGGGCCTTCTTTGCATTTCCCTGAATCGGCTGTTTAAACTACATCTTGAAAGTAAACATTTAAAATGTTTAATGCATACCTTTCTTGAAAGTTGTAGTGTCATTCCAGGTGAAATGCCACTATGGGCAAAGCTTAATGGTTTTCAAATTCAAGTCCAGTTCATTACATTCTGCTTCAAACACAGTAGTGATTTAATTCATTATCCCTTTCTTTGTACTTGAATTGGCCTGCTTCAACCATCTGGTCACACATTGTTCCTTTCAGGGTATATAAAACCTACACTTTCTTCTCTGTCCTTTTCCATACTTAATTATGTTAATCCTTAGGACTAAAACCAATAACTTCATCATGCCTGTGAATGGGTCACATTTTCCTATTATATATTTATTATCCCATTTGTTTTGGTGCCCATCTGCTATGCTCGTAAGGTTGCATTTGGGTGAAAGCACATATTGGCTGTTCTGTCCTCAGCACCTAGTATTACACCTTCTAGTACAGAAAATTCAAAAATAGAAGCTACATTATTGATTGGGAAAATTTCCTTATATGTGTGAGGCAGTCCACAATACCAGTGATTGAAATTTTCTAAAGATAATAAGTGGGACCTTACAAAGTTGCTTTGCAATAAAGTGAACCACAAAATATGCCTTGCTATGTGTTGCAGATTATACCAGTGTTTCTTTAGAATACTGGTGGTAGTTATCTAAAATCTTGAAAATAGTGAGATCATTGAAAGATAGAGTTTGATATTGAGTGTGACAAGACTGTAAATGGTGTATAATGTAAATTATTGTAACTTTGATATATTTTTTCAAAACTTACTTTCATTACCATGAGTTGTAATTATACTGAGGTAGTTTCATATAAGTATAGTATGTCCCTTAGGTATATTTTTTTAAGATATCCTCAAGGAAATTTCCTGGATTCATGTTAGTATATCATTGATTCATATAGTTATGTGATGGTGTGTGCAAAGCACACATGATATATACATTTTAAATGGACCATTTTCAATTATTCGAAGATACTTTTAACTGTGGATGATGGTTCTAGGTCCTGCTCTGACAAGACATACTGTACTTCATTTTTTTTTATTCATTTATTCATATGTTGCATGAATTGTTTGGACCATTTCTCCTCCCATCCCCCACCCCTTCCTGCTCTCTCCCACCCCCATCGCTTCCAGGCAGAATTTGTTCTGCCGTTTTCTCTAATTTTGTTTAAGAGTGGACATAAGCAATAATAAGAAAGACATACCATTTTTGCTAGTTGAAATAAGGATAGCTATACAGAGAGATTCCTAGCATTGCTTCCATGCACAAATGTGTTACAACCAGAGCTGATTCATCTCTACCTGACCTCTTCACTACTTCCCAGTCACCTTCCCAAATTGACTGCTGCCATTTTAAGGTTACTGTATTAGCTCCTCTGCAGTGGGGACATGAAACACTTTTCCATGTTAGATATCTTGTGATTTACATTTATATTTTCTTATACCATTATATGCTTACTCTATTTTAAATGGTTTTCTCCATAAAGAAATAAACCTGAATTTAAAAAAAATAAAATCTAATACTGTGTTTTCTCTACTGTAATAAATATGCATTGTGGAAAATAAATTAGTGTTTAGAGACCAGGCTAAACTATCTTTTAAATAGTAGATTACAATGTGTCCCTTGAGAGAGACAGGGAGGTTAATTTTCATTTTGACAAATGATGTATTTTCTTATTGCCAATTAGGTTCTTTTGATTTGTTGATTTATCTGTTGATTTATATAGTCCAAGATTTGGCTGTACCTGAAAAACAGGAAGTGTTGCAGCGACACTTGATTTCCAATTCTGAGGAACTTTGTCTTCATTCATAATCCACAAAGTGAATAACATGGTGGCCTACAAAATTCCTGTCAATAAATGAAGGTGAGATAAGAACAATAATGTAGCTGTAATTCTCAAATTTTGTTTTCCTGGAACCAAGTCAACTACAGCTGACATATTTTATTTCATTGGGTAATTTGCAGATGGGTTAAGTTAACATTATACTTTGAATGTGTGTAGTGGTTCCATTTTTGGGAAGCATGTTTGACTTACCACAGAGTTAACATAATGAGTTTACTGCACATTGTTCAAGAGAAACCAGCAGATTTTGTCAGCATTATAATTTAAATTACATCAAAGGTGGTGGTTGTAAATGGAAAATATTTGCTACAAGCTAGATACATAACCATTTTTCAAGTATCTAGACTTAGAATACAGACATATTTAAATATGATATATAGCAAAAGAAGTCTTAGTATTTAGAATCTTTACTGAGATTCAGAAAGTAGAGAAATATTGCTTTATTGGATCCTTTTGTCATGTTTCATTATGTAGATCCCATTTTGAAAAACTACTTATTATTAGATTGTAATTAATATAACAAACCCATGAAGCAATGGATATTTATACTGCTCCATTCCTAAAATGAAGAGATGTTAAATTTTTTAATGTTTTATAAAATCAACCTTTAAGCGATAATGATGAAATAAAGTGTATCTTTTAAATGTCTTAAAAGTGTTGTATTAATACAGTTGTCATAGAATAGATTCAGTACAGCAAATCATATTTTGTTATGCTATTTTCATCTAATAAAATATACTTATATTATGCTTAATTATAAGGGAATAATTGTCATTTTTAATGATTCCAATTTAACAAATGTTATACTGTAAGTTTATACTCACCCTTATTGCCTGCTGAGTTTTTCTTACATTCTTAAACATCATGGTTATTCATTTGCCTTCATTACTTCCCTTATCAGCTATATTATTTCCATTAGTTCTTACCAGAATTTCTAAGATCAATTTAAATACTTATTTCAATACTTATATTGAAGACCATTCTAAGATCTCCATGCATATTAACTCATCTAAACTTTATTATAATTTAGTGTACAGAGCTGGTACCCAATCATACAAAAATCATGTATTTAGCATTTATTAATGTACAGAATACTGTGTGTAAACTGCCAGGAATAATGAAACAGGTTCTTGGCTTTTCTGAAGCTTGGGACCTTATAAGAGAAAGGAAAGCATATGGCAAAGAACCAGGAAATAACCAGATGGGTTCATTTAGGTATGTATTTCTCTCCCTTCATTATCTCTGAATGAATCATTATTTTGATCCAACTGTGTGATTATTAAGAAAAAAGGGTTGTATCTTATGGGTTTTTTTTTTTAAATCTTAGTGCTGGACAAACAGATTTCATTATTCAATGATGAGTAGATGGTGTGCCATAATAAAAGCCTCTTCCCTAAAGAGTAAGTAAGGACGAGAGAAGCTTCCTGAGACCCAGTGGTTTAGAAAGGGTCACCAAACAGTGTACTTTCTAATAAGAAAAGTAGTCACACATTAATAGACCTTTGTTGTATTAGGTATAGTCAAAAGATGCCTAGGATTCATACAACATCTCGTATAGTGCTAAAATGGATACCATTGAGATCAAAACATCCATTAGACTAAATGGTCAAGTGGCTCAAGTTGGTTGAGAGCTTGGGATTCTGAGTTCATTTCATATGCTAGTACTGCCAAAATAAAAAAATAAACCATTCATTTGAATTCTTTGACTGTTCATAGCCTGTATCAGTTCAGCTGTCAGGTGAAAAGCAAAGGAGAAAACAGAGCTCCATTAAAAATATAGATATAAAAATTGTTGTACTCTTTTTAGGAAATATGTCTGAATTTTTTTACAGAGAGAAATGAATTCTAGGAAGTATAGATTGCCTCTTTGCTAATAAGAATCATTAAATAAGACTCTTCATTTTCTAAAAAGAACACCAGGAACAGCATTTTTACATATTACTGATCATGCCTAAATGTCAGTCATGTACACCTTTCATCTGGCACAGTAAGACTACATGGCTAAAATGGTATCGCTTTTGTGATCCATAAATTAATGTGCATAAATTAGTGCTCTGGGATTTCAATGTCAGAGTAAGTAGTAGGACCTGTCACAAATTCTGTTGCCTACAACACATTTTGTAGTACCAGTTCTTCATTAGCTGCACCAGCTTGTTATAAAACAGCAAAAATAGGCTATCAAAAGACTTAATGTGAGATTCCTTAATGCCATCAAGAATCAAATAAAAACCTAAATTTCTGAGGCCAAGAGCAACTACCAGTTTCTATGACAAATTTGTGACCTTCATTATCTTTTTGGAATAAATAGACATAAGATGTTTTTCAACTTGATGATTTCAAGAAGGGTAACATTGAAAAGATTTGTTTATAGTCTAATAATTTAAGATGGAAGACTAAGAATTGTGTAAAATTACAATTTTTAAGGTTTAACATATACTTAAATTATGTCATCTCAATATTGTTAACAGATTTAAATTCTTGAAATTTTATCATTTTAGTGTAACCATTGTTTCTTGTGAAGTTTTTGAGGAGCCAGTCATGATCATTTTTACCCCTTAAAAATAAGCATTTGGAAGTAAAGAGCAAATTTTAATCTAAATTGCAAAAGCTTTGGCCTAATGCTCCAAGTTGACTTGTGACTCCTCTTTCTACTATTTGAAGCTCAAGTTAGGATCTAGACATGTAATCCAACAGCAGAAAAAATGTGACTGACTTCCATACCATTTTGAACTTTGTGCAACCATGATTCTACAAGTCTGGTGGCCTAAACTCTGACTCAGTTTTCCTTACCATATGTAGAGGAATGAAAATTTGTTCTTTTGTGCCCATCAAGGTCTGAAATAAGCCACATCTGGTCTTTAGGATACTTCCGGTGTCATCAGTCACTGAAATCAAACCTCCATGAGAATACTTAAGCAGAGGTATGACACTTCTGTATTTGTTGGCTTTTATGCATAGCAAGCAACTCTAGAGTACCAAAAATAAACAATTATTTTTCTTCACTCATGCAAGTCTGCAGATTTGCTAGGTTGGTTCTGTTCCATATAGCTCATTCTACCATTGCAAGGACAATGCCTAACCAGGACTTGAGACTTAGCTTCAAACTTGTACAGTGACATTTCTCCAGCATTCAAACTAACATACCAAGTCTTATGACTAAAACCAACTTTGATGGAACCCATTGTCCCTTAGTATTCTCAGGGGATCAGTTCAAGGACCCAAACAAACATGTGTGATAGCAGCATCCATGGGCCCTTGATTCCTTATAAGAAATAGTGTAGAATTTCTATATAACCTATACTCATCCTCCCACATACTGTAAATCTTCTAGGTTACTTGCACCTAATACAAAATGATTTTTTGTGACTAGTTGTTACAATGTCCTATTATGGGAAAAATGGCAAGAGAAATCTGTACATATTTAGCACCCCTGCAATTTTTAAAAGCTATTTTCATAAGACCTTTTTGAATCTGTAGATGGAGAACTTCAGATATCAAGGGCCAACTCTATATTCTCTCATGATAATAGGGCTTGGAGCAAAATGTAAGTTTGATGCAAGTGATTAAAGGGATCATGGGTAGCAAATTTGGTGTAAATGGCCAGACAGTAAGTGGTACAGGCTTGGTTTCTCACACCTACTTAAATCAGTCATTGTAGCTTGAAAGCAATATGTCAATGAATAAACATGGTTGTGTTCCAACAACAAAAACCATATGGCCTGGATTTGGCCTGAGGGTTTAAGTTGTCAACCATTAGATCACAGTTTGCTTTGGATCATGGATATTCAAGCCCCTCCCTTTTATTAAGGCTCACTTGTCAAAATATCATTTGTTGTCACTATAGTTTCTTAAATTGAATGTCTCTCTTAATTCCATACTCTGTGCAGCTGAACTGGATATTTCTTTTCCTTTTTTCAAATTGCAGGATGACAGTTTATTTTTTCCTTAAGTGTTTTTTTATTCATATTTGCATACAATGTTTGGGTCATTTCTCCCCCCTTCCCCCACCCCTTCCCTTACTCCCCCATACCCTCCCTCTTCCCCCCACCCCCTCGCTGCCCTGCAGGAACTATTTTGCCCTTATCTCTAATTTTGTTGAAGAGAGAGTATAAGCAATAATAGGAAGGACCAAGGGTTTTTGCTAGTTGAGATAAGGATAGCTATACAGGGAGTTGACTCACATTGATTTCCTGTGCATGTGTGCTACCTTCTAGGTTAATTCTTCTTGATCTAACCTTTTCTCTAGAACTGGATATTTCTTTGAAGAAATATCTAGACACCCCACTGAGAATTTTGATGTACAAGCTTAGAAAAGGGGAAGTTCTTGGGTATTCAATGCATAAAAAAAGCCTAAGAGGTCCACAATTATATTTTTAGTTATGTTCTAACTTCATATGTACATGCTGAATAAATGTTTCTTATCAGAATGCACTAGAGTACCTTATGCTCTTTATTAAACTCTTCATATTATAAACTCAAAACTTCCTAGCATATTAATAGAGATACCCTCCAGGATATAATTGGTTCACCTTTGTTTCCATTTAGTTACTTAATATGTAAATTTTATCTTGAAATTACTATTTATAAAAGATCAGAATAGCTATAAAAAGCTATGTTGTAACTTTTGTTATTTTCCTCCAGATGTCACTAATGCTACAAGGTTCAAATTAAGGTGAATTTCTTTTGACTCTGAAGAATATGATACTCAGTTTTTCTTATTGAAAAAGTTAGCACTAGAATTTCTGCATACAAAAATATGAATACATCAGGGGAAAATCACTGCCTTTATTTTGCTAGGTGCCTTACATAAATATTCCATGTAATTCTCTTCCAATAGTGCAGAAATAGAATTGTAGTGTCAGTGGTCCTGTGAACTTCTGTGCTTCCTGAGGTTTAGGTGTTCTCTTACTTCTGTTCTTAAATAAAGAAGCTCATCCTCTGATTTCCCAACAAGCTCATCAAAAGCAGTGTTTCCCACAGTTTCTCCTTACCTTTCACATATATCTAGCAATAGAATGTCTAGAACAAATCTAGAATTCAGTGATCTTGGTTGACACAGCAGTTGTCAGTCAAAGAACATGGTGGGTAACTTAGTGATACCTATGTTGTAGACAGCAAGGACCTGGGCACAGTTGGCTTTCAGTTCCATGGAAGACGAACCAACTTCACTAGTGTCAAGTACCTTTGGATCTACATTGATGAAGCACAAATTTCCATACACAATTGTGTGTCCATGTTTACTGTGTGTGTGTGTTTCTTTGTTCTTTATTTTCATGTGTCTAATGTATCATGCTTTTAGCAATTCAATGTGAGGATGGTGATTAATCTAGGAAACTCTAGGAACCCAGTCATTAGTTGAGAGGGAATCCACCTAGGCCACCTGATCTCAGCATTCAGTGTAGCTGGAAGCTTGCACATGAGGCACTGTGCCCAGCTATGGATTAGATTCATTATAAAATCAAGTTTGAACCCCTATTTCACTCTTCTAATTACTGGATTGCCTTTCTACTTTTCACCACAGGATGGCACATTAAAAAATGAGATCAAATGAAATTTGATCTCAAATCTCTTTAAACTAAATTTTAAGCCCTTCTATCAAAGTATTCATTTGGACAATGATATTATTTCTAAGAAATTAAACATAAAACATTGTACATCTTTGATTGTTCTTCATTCATAGCCCACCTATCTTTAGATTCTTGACTCTGAAGATGTTTATTTTTTAATCAGTTTTTATTTATTCTCTTAATTATCTAGATTTTCATGATTTAACTATTATATCATTTCCATTTGGATCTCCTCAATTTTGTTGTTGGTGTCACCTAAATTTTATGAGTATTTTTTAATCAACTTGAATAATGGAAAAAGTTGACAGACCCTGGTAGGATGATTTTATCCTCTGTGGAATTTGAACTCTCCCTTTATTTTTTTTATTGTTGTGCTGGGTGTGTTTGGGGGTACATCATAGCATTTACAAAGGTTCTAACAATGTATCAATTGTATTATACTTGAATTCACCCCTTCTACTGATCTCTTTCATCCCCTCTGCCTTGATTGTGGGACAGTTTCAGCAGGTACCATTTCTGAATTTATATATATGAACATTATTTGTACTATAGTCATCCTCCTACTCCTTTCCCTGCCACCTCCCCCCGCTTGTAGAACCTGTTCCACCCTCCTAGAACTCTGCCTTTAAGTTAAAAATGGATTTCAATGCTAGGGTGTATATAAGTTAGAAGTACTATTTTTAATATATTTAGATGTTTTCTGTTCATTACATGCTTATACAATTATTTTTACACTTTAAAATATTTCCTTGAAATATTTTTTCACTTAGTTTTTGTGCACATACTTAAATTTTGTGACTCATGCTATACTTCTCTCACTGTCATATCTCCCTTGGGCCAAAGGTAAACTGAAAGTTTACTTTCCAGTTACAGTCAGAAGAGAACACCAAAAGTAAACTGAAGTTTACTTTCCAGTTACAGTCAGAAGAGAACACCAAAGGGCAGTGGAACAAGTGTTTGCTGGCAGTGTCCAGGTATCCTTAACTTTGTGGGGGAAAATATTCTTAAAATGGAGCTAGTGGGTATTAAGTGATGCAGAGTTCCAGGATCAGGAGTGAAATTACTCATAGTGACACTGACCCAGATTGAAAATCAGGGTGAACAGGGACTGGAAAGTGTTAGTCCCAAAGGAACAAATTTACAGTCTGTTAGCTGTCCCAGAGATGTGAACAAGTAGAGGCCAGTCATCAAGTAGAGAGCCTTTAAGTAGTTCTGACTGCTGTTTCTGGCCTGTTGAGGGATGAGGTCCTGGCTTCTTAAAATGACGGCATCTACTATCAACCAAAGGAGCTAATGCAAACCTCTCAACCAAAGGAGCTGATGCAAACCTCCTTTCTGACAGTTGATAACATCATGCCAACAGAGGCTAAGGGTTCCAGAGTCAGCCATATGGCAGAGGAGAGATTGAGGGTGGTGAGAGCACCAAATATAAACTTGCCTTCTTGTGCAGAAATTTCATTATCAATTTAGATTGTTAAAAGGACACTAAAATTAAGAAAATAATTTTGTCTTTGTAACTTTTGTCTTTGTAAATATTGGTATCATTGGCATACCATCACCTTTTCCTAACTCTTATTCTTGGTGATTAAGGCAAAAGTTCAAGGTGCAATGAAAACAGACTGCTATGTGCTGAGTTGTATACTTCATATTCTTAACATCTGAACTCTAACATATCTTTTCTATCTTTCTCACCACCAGTAAAAACGATAAGAAAATGGTTGTCTACAGGTCAGAAATAGAGCTCTAACCAGAAACCAACTGCACTGACATCTTCTTTTCCCCAGAACTGTGAGAAATAATTTTCTTGTCCTAAACCCATCCAGTCTGTAGTATTTTGTTATGGTAAATAGAACCAAGAAATACACCTTCTTACCCTTATTCCCTGTGGAGCTCTTTCATCAAATTTAAAGAAATAACAATGACATTTTATTGAATTAGCTTGTTTTCTTCTTTCCCCAGTTTTTTTATTGTAGCAACATGCACATAATGTAAAATTTAATCATCATATTATTTTAAGTTATATATTCAGTGGTAATAAATACATTCATAATGTTGTATAACCATCACCACCTTCAACCTCATAACTTTTTTCACCTAGTGAAACAGAAACTCTATACTCATTAAACAACTCAATATTCTCCTTCCTCCAGCTCTGGCAGCTACCATTCTCTTTCTACCTAAGATTTTGACTCTTGAAGTATATCATATTAATGGTATTCTACAGTGTTTTGTTATGAAAATAGTTTTTTTAACTTAGCATAATGTCCTCAAGGTTATCTATGTTGTAACATATGTCAGAATTTCTTTCCCTTAAGGGCAAGTAATATTCAGTAATATTGTCTCACATTTTGTTTATACCTTTAGTCAGAGATGGACACCTGACATGTTTCCAAGTTTTAGCTATTGTGACTATTGCCACTATGTCATGAGTACACAAATATATCTTTGAGACCCTCCTTACAGTTATTTTGGGAATATACTCAGAAGTCAAATTGCTATATAATATGATAATTCTGGTATAAATTTGTTCAGGAGCCACCATGCTTTTATCTGCAGTGGCTAATCTGATATTGTTGGGTAAAATGTTCTGTAAATATCTGATTGATATACTCAATTTATATGTTGTTTAAGTCCTCTCTTTTTAGCTTTTTTTCTCTTTGTTATATTCATTATTATTGGGGGAGGGAGGTCAAAGTCCCAATATTGTAGCAATATCTATTTCACTCTTCAATTGTCAACTTTTGCTTCAAGTATTTTAATTGTCCATTTTTAGGTGGACTGAAGTTTATACTTGTTCATTCTTCTTTAAAAGTATTGAACCTTTAAACATACAATGTCATTTTTCATCTTCTTTGTTTCTCATCCTTCTTGTCTTCTTTTGGTCTAGTATAGCCCCTATATTTGTCTTAGTATAGCCACAATTGCTCTCTTCTGATTACTATGTATATAGAATGTCTTTTTTTCCATGCTTTCAGTTCTCAATATTTGTGTCTTTAGATCAAAAGTTTCTGCTAGTGCATTGTTGACTAGACAGGAGATAAATTGCTAGTACTTCCTACTCATCCCTGAGTCCCCACAACAATGGTTTTGAGAAGAAATCATTATCTATTATATATACAGTAACTGTTACATGACTTTGAAGGCTCCCTTGACTTTCTAAGAAAAGCCAGTCACTACAAGAGCTCTACCTGGCTCTTAATGGCTGTCTTAAAATATCATGAATAATTCTGGACATATAAGAATTGCTTAAAGAGGTTTTTTAAACTGCAAATTTTCTGGGTCTGGTGAATTGGAACCTGCAGGGAGCAGTGGTGGTCCTACAAATTCACCATTGTGTATCTAATGCATATTGGGATGCCTTACCAGTGATTAGGTTCTAAAAGCACAGGTCTGTAACCTCTCTGATGCAGAGACAGAGAGTAGCAGAGTGGTCCTGCAATAATCTGGGACCTGGAAACATGCAGAGATAAGTGCGGCCACATTCCTCACCTTAAATAGGTTTTGACAGATGCTTGATCAGAGGCTAGTGTTCCCCATGAGCCTCATTGTTCTAAATACTGTCAAGCTTTCCCAGACTAGTATTGTCCCTTTAACCCTGTTATCCCTGTCTCTTACCCTGTTAAAAATATACTCAAAGATGGACCAAAGACCTAAATATAAAACATGAAACTCTGAAAAACCTAGAAGAAATCATAGGGGAATCATCTCTAGACATTGGCACAGACAATCATTTTCTGGATATGAAATGATTTTTTTATTTCTGGGGAAATAAAAAAATTGGTAAATTAATTACATCCAACTAAAGTCTTGGATAGCAAAGGAAACTAACATAATGAAGAGACAGCCTACATAACAGGAGAAACTATTTGGCAGCTATTTGACAGAGGGTTAATATTCATAACATATAAGGAACTAAAAGAAAACTTAACAATTAAAAACTAATAATTCAGTTTTTAAAATAGGTAAATGACCTGAATGGGCACTTCAATACATGAAAAAAGAATGCTCAACAAATATGAGAAAAATGCTTAGTATCATTAACTGTTAGAGAAATACAAATCAAACCTATAATGAGATGCTGCATCTTCCCAGTCAGAATGGCTATTATCAAAGTAATAGTGGTGATAATAATAATAATAATATTAATAATAAATGCTGAAGTGTTTGTTACACTGCTGTTGGGAATATAAGTTAGCACAGACATTATGAAGAATAGTATGCAGGTTACTAAAAAATAAAAACCTGATGAAAGCACTAAGATTGTCCACACCATATAAATGCTACATCTCTGCCAATTTGGAATGAGAGACTTTAGCAAGATCAGGAAGGATAAATGGGACTTACATTTCTGGCCCCTACACACCTCTTCAGCATTTCAATTCTTATAACTCTTATTAGTATCTCCAATCCAGTAAACTCTTTTTTTCTCAGTGTTTGAATCCATAGACTTTGCTTTCTAGGAAAACATTCTACCACTTGATCTATGTTCCCACTCACCAACCCCCCTCTCTTTTTTTTCTTCTTTTGATATAAGATCTTTAGAATATTGTCCGCAGCTTGCATCAAGTACTGGATCTTCTGGTTTCTGTCTCTTGAGTCCTGGAATTTTAGATGAGAGCCACCACATCTGAAGCAAAAAATCCATTCAGAAAATCCATATATTCAAATTCTGTGTGCTGTATGTGAAAGAGTGTAATATTCCTCTTAACAAACATTATTTTCTCACACTCTCCCTCTCCCTTTCTCTCTCTCTCTCTCTCACTCTCTCTTTCTCTCTCTTTCTTGTGTCTCTCCCCTCCCCCATCTTTATCCCCACATCTGTCTTATTAATTCTAGACTATAGTTTAAGTTTTATTTCCAGTGAATTACTCAAGAAGCATTCCTTGCCACCATCATTGAAAATCTGTCATATCAGATCCTTCTAATCTCTGACCCCATCTTTAAGTTTATGCAGTGTCTGTGGCAGTCTGGTGTTACACAGTTATCAGGGTTATTACGGTGAATATCAGTTCCTCTCATTCAAATCTCATTTTGTGACAGATGGTTCTGAGTACCTTCTTTCTTTGCTGTCCAGACCCATCCAAGTGCCTTTACTCTAGTGCAGGTTCAGACGTCAAGTGAATGAAGGAAATGAAAGAGGTGCAATTTTAAGACATCTTGTTCTCCTTCCCATCCATGGTAGAAAATTGTTTCATTTATTCACTCAACAGAGTTTTAAAAAATTCTCAAAGTGCAGAGTTCTGTAGATATTAAGTCAGAGATAGACTTTTGCATTGAAGTTCTTAGATGCTAGTAGGAATTAACAGATATGTATTCAAATAACTATTAAACTGTAAGGAAAACCACAAACTATTAGTAAAATCAAATGGCAGTCTTATATGGTGGTTATAGGAAGAAAACACTTCATGTGAGAGGTCTTAGGTTCCCTCCCTGTCCTGTCTTCCTGATCCTATGACAGCTGGATTTGAAATCCTATTGTTTTATTTGTAATCACCCAGTGTAGAAACAGCACAGAAATCCTCCAAAAGGCAAATAGTTAAAGAAAATTGTGATTGTGAAATATACAAGTATGTTATATGTATGTATGAAAATAAAATAATAAAACACATTAAAATCTATTAAAAGAGAGGAAAGGAAATATAACACAATGAAGAGGTGAATTTGATCAAAGTGCATTATATGTATGTACAGAAACACCACAAGGAAACCCCATGTAAAATTTTACTCATGTAACATGAGTATATGTTAATAAAAAAAGAAAACAAATCAAACTGTTGTAGAGAATATTAAAACAAACTGTTGTAGAGAATATTACTGATAGAAAGAAATGAACTTGTAATTGCCTGCAATAGTATGAAAGGGTCACCAGTTATGCTAAGTGGTAGGAAAATTCAAAAACTCAATATTCTATATGGTCCTGATTATACAACATTCTTAAAAAAGACAAAATTGTAGAAATGAAGAGGGGAGGAATGGTTGCTAAGTGATAGACAGGTGGTGGAGGTGAGAAGGCACTTGGTGTGCCTGCAAAAGTGTAATATAAACAATCTTTTATTTATATGAATATCCTGGTGGTATGGTTTGATATGATTTGTCACCTGAGGATTAATGTGTTGTAAGCTTGATCTATGGTCTGACTATGTTGGTGATAAGCTCTTTAAATGGTGAATCCTATTGGAAGATCACCAGGTGACTGGAGTGCTGCCCTCTGAAGGGATTAAGTCTGTAGAGACCCTGGTGAGTTCACACAAGAGAATTGTTACAATAGAGAAACTCTGGCCCCACTCCACTCTGTGGGACTTTCTGTCTCACCTTATGATCTCTCACACATATTCCTACCATTTTACCATTCACTGTGATGTGATACAACCAAGGTGGCCCTGATCAGAGGCCAAATTGAGGGATCAATCTGATTTTGGACATTCAACCCCCCCATGCTTTGAAGAAAATAACCTCTTTTTTTCATAATTTACTGACCCCCCAGGTATTTTTGTAGCAGTGGAAGTTGGACTAACACACTTGGTTATGATCTATTGTACTATAGTTTGGGGATATATTAGGGAGAACTGAATAAAAGATTAGTGCAATTTATATTATTTTTTACTGGATATGATAGTACAATTATTTCAGAAAGATTAATTTTAAATAAAAAGAAATTAATAAATTAGGAGGGAAATAGATGTGTTAATCTGTCAGTTATGGCTGAGCCTTAGAACTCTGACATCACAACGGTCAGTGAGCTTAACTGCCACAGCCTTCACAGACTTCAGACGCTTATCTATAGTGCTCTGCCAAGTGCTGTAGCCATGGGCTGTGTTCAGAGTCAAGAATTGGAAGAAAGTGGATATCCTTTTCAAATACTAAACTCCATATTTGATGCTTCATTGGGCAAGGTAATCTTTTTTTTTAAGCAGGAAGCAACATTTTATTATGCTGACACAGACTCAGCAGACTCATGTCCAAAGGGTGAGCCCTGAGAACAAAGGGGTCTCACCTTATATATCTTTGTAAGCAGATTAGAGAAGCAAAAAGCAAGGTCTAATCCATATGTTGTTAGGTACAATTCTATAGGCTACTTTACCCTAGAGCTACGTAACTTTTCCCCTCCCCAGTGTTACGTGACCATCTCCATGTTCAGATTTCTCAGATTTTATCTCTCTGCTATGCCATCCCTACCTCCCTGCTACTTTATCAGAACCCAGGCCTAGTTTGTTTTCTTCTGATCCTCCTCCCTGCTACATCATTCCCCTCTTTGATGCTCAGACCCACTTAGGGTCAAAGAGCATCATCTTAACTTAGGAGTCTGTATGTTCACAGCATCATTACATATGTAGCTGTTTTTCCTTCTATAATGGCCTCCATAATAGTCCTGGTAGACTGAACTACCAGGGGACCCAGGCAGGGCAGTATTAAGCATGCTCCCAGGAGTAGGCTGATTGCCCCACTAGGGTTTTGAATCTGCCCAAGTCAGCGAACCATCCTCCAAACAGGTCATTGAGATCCCATCCTCTCCAAGTCTGGATGGGGACATGGGTAAGCTTTCTCATTCTGTTTGTGACTTCTTCTATGACCTTTCCTTCATCATAAATCTGTAAGCAGCAGTTGCTCAGGTTAAATTTTCCATAAATTCCTCTCTCAGAGGACAACAAATATTCTAAAGCCAAGCAGTTCTGATAGATGGCATTGCACATCTTAGTGCTTTGTTTTGTTATCAAATTGAGAGCTCTTGTGCTTTTGTTAGTTATAATTTCAACAACAGCCTGCAGCCTGATGATGTGGTTGAGAATATATATAGGGGTACGATAGCCCCAGGACCAGTCTTCTGCCCAAGTGACAGGACCATATTATTGGATGGTATGCTCAGGAGGCCATTCATTATCTTTCCTATTGCCAATTTGTAAGGCACCCTGTTTTTGTCTACTTAATCTTTCTTCATATGTGGGGACTCCAGTTTTTTACCTTGTCTGAGGGGAAGCAAGAAGAAAGATGGTCTGATTGAGCCTAGCACATAAGACCCAAACCAGCTGCTAGGTAGCAACATATAAGCTTGCTTCCCACAGATCTAGATAGCCCCCTGGGTGCCTGCAATCTATGTTTGCAGTAAGATGGTTCCAAGCTTTTTGGAGATTAGAAAAGTTGGCTAATGGGTGGGGCTGGGGTTCTGTGTGATTTGGAACTCCCCACCATTGGTCTCTTGGGCAGTGTCATTGTAAAACTTATGTCCCTGAATAAGTTAAATCCCCTACCAAGGTGGAGAACTGGCCTTTTGGGTAGGAAATACAGTAATTTTCAGTGATGGAAGATTTTGGGAGCCAGAGGCTTTTCCTGTGTTTCAAGAAAGTGGTCTCAGTAAAGGGCTCCTGTGGGTCCAGCTCCCTTGCTTCCCATGACCAACGGTCTCCCATATAGGTTCCTCCACAAACAACATGAAGTGACATGTAATGTCTGGGCTATGGACTTGGCCAGCAAGAGGAACAAGTTTTTGGTCTTGACAGAAATAGGGAACTCACTTTTCATTTCCTCATAAAAGTAATGAAAGACATGCTAAGAGGAACTCTCATGGGTAATTGTAATGAGACTGAAGTGCAATAGAATCCTGGTAATCTTTTACTATACTACTTTTGAGTTTGATTGTTAAAGGGTCTGGTGGTCCCATGATTGGTTCTGTCTTATTTCCTCTCAAATATGTGAACTAATTTTTGCCTTCAGCAGTGGTTTCATGAAAAGTTACTCATGTTCATACTATTTAGTGCTCTTGAACTCAACATGATAGGCTTTGTTTTATAAGGGAAAACACATCCTTGGCATCATGGGAGGTAATTTTGTGTCTATGAAGGTTACTTCCCAGTTGATGAGTGACATTTCATGGTCTATTCAGTCTTGTTGGTTTTAAGTATTTGGTTTATAGAGTCCTGTTGGAAAGGCACCAAAGCTCAACCAAAATTCAAAGCACTTTTTGATATTTCCAATATTATTTGTGGTTTTTTTGCAATTTTCCCATGATTTGAAATTGATAAAGATAAGATGGGAATCAATTACCTAAACCTTCATGCTAACATTCCACCAAATTGAAACTACTTCTTCATAGGTCTTCATATTGTTCCATGAAAACTGTTGTCATATTTACCAATGACCATTTTGTTGATGAAACCAATGTTCACTTCTCAGCAGTAGTATGCCTTGGCATTTGTCATGGCTTATTGCTCCCATCTTTTAATACTCTCAAGAACAGGCAAGCCCCAGGACTCCACTGTGAATCTTTTCTTCATCTGCATTACTAAGGGACCTCACTTCCTTGCTAGCTATTAAAACTGGTACTCAATGACTCCTGGATTTCAGTGATGGAGTCCTGCTTTGGGAAATAAGACAATCATTTTTAGCACAGTGTCCTCTTTCAAATTTGGCATAATTAATTATCCTTTACTTTACCATTGATTAGCTGTTGTGTGTTGTTTAATGTATATCAGGAAGACATTTATACTGAAAGGGAAATGAAGAGTGAAAAAACATCTTTGGAGGTCACAGAGAGAAAACACCTCATCCACGGCCCTGTGGAATTGTGAAATGGCTGGCATAGGAAGAAGAGGCATCTGTTCTTATTCAGTGATGCATTACTTGTATTGAATAGCAGGTACATATGCATTAATTCCTCCTCTGATTGTCACAAAATGCATTTTCAATAATGTGGATTTTCACTAACTCTATAAGAAATTAAAGGTTTTTGGTATTGTATGCAAATGTTTTGATTCCTCCATTATTCCACAAACATTTGTAGAGATCCTGTTCTGTGCCCCAATAGAGAATCAAGAATCAATAGAATCAGATAGAAATTGTATCTGTACCTGTAATCCCAGCCATCAGAAGGTGAAGGCAGGACTATTTTTAGTTTCAGGCAAGCCTAGCCCACATAGTGAGGAACTGTCTTAAAAGGAAAAAAAATCAAGAGAAAGGACACACAGTGACATTTTTCTCAGGTCTTATGTACAGATAAAAAACAACAGGGAAGATTTCAGACTGTGCTTCTAATAAGAAGACATGACAGAAGATAAGACAGTGTTAAGACAGGGTCAACCACATGTGTCTCTATGGGCTGGTGACATTTAAACTCTACCTAAGAGATGAATAGCACCAATCATCCTAACACCAGGTAGAAGAAGCAGCAGGCCTGAAGTGGGTTCAGTTTGGCCCTTTAGAGAGGGGGTCATTGAAGTCCATATGTCATGTGAGCATAATAAATGGGGCACAACATCAAATGGGAGATTTCAGAAGTCAGAGATCTGTTAATACAGGGTCTCCATAGGTCACAGCAAGAACTTGGGATATTACTCTGAATTGCTAACTAGAGAAGTGCCCAAAGAAGTTAATTTTTAGTGTATTGTTCTGACTATTATTAGACAGCACAAATACCTAGCCTAAAACATGGTGATTACTTCATTGTCTGAGGCAGGGAAATGGAAAGAATTGACTGGCCTTGGCATCTATTTACCTGTCTACTCTGTTTTCATTATTTATCACATATCATGAAAGACAAAAGAAATCTCATCCAGAAGCCTTTTAGTCCCTCTAGAAAAACAATTTCCCCTACTGCCCTCCTACTGCCTTTCAGCTCTGTCATATTATAGGAAAGACATAACAGATAATGTATATATGTAATTTGTAAAATGCTTTATTTCATCTAAGTGACAGTAATAGGTATGATTCACCAGGGGCATATTTCCTGTGATGTATTATACTAAGTCAAAATGTATACACAAATATAACAATATTAAGGTATGTGTAGAATGAAAGAAATAGCTTACAGACATTGTAGAGGTGGCAATGTTATAAAGGAGACAGAGAGACCACATAGGCCCTGGCATGAGGTCCTGGGTAAATTTCCTGACAGAGTCTGACATAGGACAAGTCTTAAATCATTAGGCTACTTGCATTCATTTTATTTTCAAGGTAAAATCACTGTGGGGACCATATTAGGACTGCTCCAGCAGCAGCTTCCATGGCAGTTTCCCAACCAGACATTTCAAAAATAAGGGCACAGCTCCACAAAGCACCTCTCAGCCCAGCCCTGCCACACACAGCCTTCCTGTGCTCCCCTGTGTCCCCCACCCACCTGTAGAGGCCCTTTGTGCAGGCACTTGCTTCAGGGTTGTCAAGTGCTGCAGGTGTCTGGTGGAAGGGCAGGTTTTAGATGGGAAAACAGGCTGAGAAAGGCTCAGTCAGTCCTCCAAATTCAGACCCTGGGAAATTGCAGGGAGTCACTCCAGTTCAGGTCACCAAATCCAAACTTCAATCCTTCTCTGTCTGTGCTCAGTCTGACAGATAAACTACCTCAGTGTTTATTCTCAGCTTCTTAGGAACTTGCAGTCTACTCATATTCTCTTTTTAACTAGAACATATTTTTCTTCTTTTCATTAACATTTGTAATTATGAGAGTATTTAGGAAGAGTAGACCTTGCATTTTCTACCAGAGGCCACTTATTGTCCTGTATACTGCTGATCCCTTAATGAGTTCACAAAACTTAGTATTCTGCAGAAACCTTTCATATAAAGACTGTCCTTTCTGTTAGAAAATTCATTTACTCAAGAACTGAATTTTTATTTTGATCAGCCAATTATCCTTGAAGATGTGAAGCACTTTTTTCATTTTTCACATATTGTTTTTGAAATCATCCACTGCATTCACTGAAAGACTTTTCATAATGTTATTAAATTTATATCAATTTATTTTTTTTCTTGTTTCAAAGACTCAGTTCTTAAAACATTTTCTACCAGGCTCTGGTGGCTGAAATCTTAATCTTAGCTTCTTGGAAGTTCATGAGGACCACAGTTTCCAGTCAACTTGAGCAAAAACTATGAGATGCCATGTCCAGTACTAGTTAGGTGCAGTGTCTGACCCCCTTCATACTTCTAGCTATAGCAGGAAGCATAAAAAGATAGTGATCCTTGTTGGGTTGGGCACCAAACAAGAACCTTCTCAAAAATAATCAGAGCAAAATGGGTGAGATATAGTGATCAAGGGGTAGAGCACTTGTCTACCTAGACAGAAGCCCTGAGATCAGAACCTGTACCACCAAACAAAGAAAGAATATTTTATCTATTCTCTACATCCTTTTGGAATATTAGAAACTATAAATGATTTCATGCACTTGAAATAAGTTTATAATTGCAAGGTCCTTATGATACATAAAACACAGAATTATTTTTGAGAAGATAGCTATCAGTACTGAATGCAGGTACTTAATACTAGCATTTACCACAATTTTTAGGAAAGTAGACATAATTACTGTCATTTCAGTATATTCATGATCACCATTAATATGACAAAATATGTTTTTTAGAAAAACATCTACTCATTCCCTGCAGTAACAAACACTTTTTTTCTCTTACATGTTCCCCTGTGAGAAAGCATGTGTTGTTACTTCAATCATTTCCTTCTCAAATTAATGATCAGAATTTAGTGGCTTACTTCCCTACTTATCCACACACAGACTCAGTTCTTAAGAGAGCTGATTGGTGTTTCATTTTACCTCCGCTCACCTCAGGCCTCATTTGGAAACACTTTTGGGATTGATGAGGCAGGAACCAACTCAAGTGGAATAAAGACTTGATCAATTGCCCCATGTGTTTTGTGAAAATAAGTGAATTTCACTTTGTGTGCAGGGATTCAAGGGAATTTAAATGTTTATTTGCTCACAAGGCATTATATTGGCTCCACTTGTGCTTAAAGTTAATACTATATATTAGTATGAGATTATTGTAATTTTTAATGAAGAAAGGAGTTTCAGTTAGCTCATGAGATTGTCATTATTTTAATACTGTAGGTTGAGGAAACAACCTTATCCAAACTACTTTTGAACAGAAATGTTTGGTTTGGGGATTTTTTGTTTTCAGTTTTGGAAATTTGAATATACACTCAAGATATCTTGGGGATGTGATTCAAATCTAAATGTGAAATTCCTTTACATTTCATATAGAACTAATAGATGTAGCCTGAAGATAATTTTATATTATATGCCTATATTTTGATTTCAACGTGTCATATGACATCAAGTGTGGAATTTTCTACCCATGATATCATATTAGTACTTATAGAGGTTTGCATTTCAGAGCATTTCAAATTTTTAATTTTTTGATTTGGGACTATCAACCTGTACATTGGAAAATTTAGTTCCCTTGAAGATGGAACCTTCATGATCACTTCAGATATTCATTAGAACACTAGATATGATGAGATTCTTTTCATTGCAACTCACCTGGTATTTTTAAAACATAATCTGTTTTATAACTATTAAGATATTAATAGTCATAGAGTCTCTTGAAGTATTTACAAAGGAAAAAGACCATTTACATATTGAGTGTGCATCATTCACATGGAGGACCTTGTGGTCTCTACTGTGATTTGCCTTGTTCTATTTTTGTTGTTCTCTGTTTTTTAAGTTGGGTTCAGGTTGTAGGCTATGGCTTTTCAGTATAAACAGAAATAATGGGAAAGTAATATGAACAAAATTTTAAGTAGAAAGGAAATTTAAAATAATCTATTTGCTAATGGTAATAAATGTTATATGAACTAAGACTGAAATGTATTTAAAAATACCCTGAATACAAAGATATATATTTTTAGCCCTGTCTGTCATATGTAAAAAATTGTTTTCAGAAATCATACTCTTTGGAATCTTTATTCATCCCCTGAAATTCTTTTGAAACAAGACATAGAAATTAAATAAACTAATGGTTCTCTAAAAAATCTTTAAATTACAGAATATGATGCTTGATCAATACTTAACATCAAGAAAAACAGTGCAGACAAGTCTTCACCTGTTTGTTCAGTGCTTCCTGGGTTAGGCTTCACCCACCTGACCTTTAGTTAAGCCCCATCTAGCTTATCACTGAGCAGTCCCCAAGACTGCTAGAGATGGAACGGTCATGTCTAGTTCTGGAGTAGGGAGAATTAGTGTCTTCCCATGATCACAGCTGTTCCCACATTTAAGATATAAATAAAGCTTGTGCTTGATTATCTTTCTAGATATAAGAAAACCTTCAAGATCAAACACATAATCCCACTGCAGAACCTATGGATGGACAAAGTGGAGGAAGGCCACAACAGTGTCAAGAAGTCCTTTTACTTGGGGTGGCCCATGGAGAACTTTAGGCCCACCTTCCCATAAGATCCACAACTTGGCCTGTGTTTACTGGTTACCTGTGACAAGACACAGTCACTTTTATACTGTCTAGCACAGTTAACAAACGTAATTAAAGTTTTCTCACAAATTATTTAACACAGGAAAACACTCTAATCCGGGTGCATATTAAGCTTGAACTCATAATGTCCTTCATTTGCCTTGCATTTTCCCCTAAAAGGTTTGTACTTGTAAATATATGCAAGTTAATCAATAGTCAAATATGTTTTCACCAGTGGTTTTTCAACAGGGCTCCAGAACCTATATGGGTGTGTGGGTGTTTGGGGCTGTGGAGGTTGACTATGGATAAAGAGACTAGGTATCTTCTCTGACATCCTCTCTCAATAATGATCAGGTATTATCTGTGAAGAAAGTAGATCTTTCTTCAGCAAGGATTATTGACTAGTCCAATTGAGTTTGAAAAGTTCATTTCGTATTCCCAAACTAATTCCTTAAAGAAATAGTATTTAATGACACAAATAAAAATAATCATGCCATCAAATACTGAGATGTCATAATAGCTGTGTGACAGATTAACATATCTGTTGTCAATAGAAGATACACATCATATGTGGTGGCATTAGACAATCTGAAATAGAGATTTATTTATGCAATACAGATTAGTTTTCCAACACATTCTTAGAATGACATGAAAATGGGAATTTGGCTGTCTATCTAGCCATCTCCAACTCATACTCTTTAATTCACAGGGATGGCAGAACACAGGTCTGATGCTCTCAACAGCCACAAACCACCAAGTTTTATATGTATTCTACACATGTATGTTTCATCTAAGGCACTCAACATTCTACTTTACTCACCACATCCCTCTCCACCAAAGCATCATGCACCATTCCAAGACTGAGACAACTAGCTAAAATGTTAAAATTTTTGTAAATTTACTAAATTAAATGCTGCAGGTTTTGACTCAAGCAAAAGTTCCCAAAGATTATTGGGATGAAGACCATGTTTGTATCAATCTCCTCATGTCTTGTGTTCCATGGCTTATTTCTCTAAAGATTATTGCTTCTTATTGCTTAGTATTTCTTCCATGTTGCAGGTTAGAAGAAGGAGTTTAAATTGGGCATATATAAATAGATTGAGAGAGTTTCCAATAAAACTTTTTTTGAGGGGATGAAATGTGAAATTTAGATTTACATTTAGTTATAATGCTACAAAAATGCCCAGCACCTAGTGCTTTTTCTGTTTGCTATTGTTAGGATTCTTCAAATTGGCATAAACAGAAGTGATGTCCATGCACATATGCAGGTTAGGGGCTGTGTGGGTGGTCCACACTCCTAATGAAACAGATCCCAGTAGCAGAGAGCTGGAAAGTGGAGGAGCTTCTACTGATAAAAATACAAAACATGGCAGTCCTGGCATAAAAAGTCTAATGCTTCCATAATAATTTCAAGATAGGACTGCCAATTGATTCAGCAATTCACTTTTGAATGTAGATGCATGAAAAATGCAAACAATCCTCCACAAACAAATTTGTGCACAAATGTTCACAGCAGCATTTGTCAAAATAAACCAAACAAATGTTTGTAGGATAAGGGCAAGGGAAAATGGGGTGAGTAATTAATAGGTAAAGGATGTGTTTTTGGGAATAAGATAATATGACAGATACACAATAATGTGAGCTTATTAAGAGTCCTTCATGTTCAATTTCATGTTAGTTTTAAAAAATAGCTAAAAAGCTTATTAAATATTTTTAGATATTTAGTACAGCTGCAAAATAGAAAAGGGGATACTAATCTGTAGCAATTTAGCTGCAGGTGAATTGATATTGATCAGTGGATCACACTAATGAAACATGTTTTCTAGGAAGAAATTTGTATGAAGAAATAGAACATTGTGGGCTTTTGACCTCTAAAATGTTATTATTGTTTCTGATGCAAGAGTAGTCCATCCAAAGGACTAGATTCTTAAGTATGATTTAATCTGAATAAAGATATTTTTATATTTGAATAGTACTTCAAGCTTCTGAGGTTTAATTACCCTCTTTATCAGTTGTGGAAACTGAAGCTTAGAGCAGCTGTGAGACTTGGCTATAGCCATATAGCTTCCAGGGCACAGTTGCAATTCACTGTTTAAATTCCAAACCAACATCTCTTCCATAATAAAATCCACTTCCCATAACTAGAAGATCACCTGTAAAGAGCAGAATCCCTTAATCCATTTATCAGTAGGATCCTATTCTCACCTGTACACACAGCAGTAATGATGGGTTGCTAAAGTTTTTTATGTGGAATGATGATCTTAAAATCTTAGCATAAGTATGTTATATTGTTTACTTTTTCTCAATTTTTAAATTGTAGCTCTTCAGAACAAAAAGAAAAATGGCACTCATTCCTTGAAAGGTATTTTGCTAGTGTACATATTTGAATTCTTTAATTTGTAAGAAAAGAAGGAATGTCCCCAAGGCCAGTACCTCCAAACTGTTCTCTTTTACTTCATGGCAATTACTAGACTATCCTTAAATAAATTCTTATCTGCCTTTACCCTGGTTGCTACTGTAGAGAGTGTTCTCTAGTTGGCATATATGCTTTTTTGATATTTGAAGAAGTTTTATATACAACTCTTATTCTTTTCTTCTCTTCAACCTATATATTTAAGCTAATGTTATTCTTGAAACACATATTAAATTCTCATGAACATATGTTAGTTATTCTACTGAGAAAATTCAAAGAAACTGCTGCTTCCTACCCTTGAATCCAGGAAGGCATTGGGCCCTCTCATCCAGGGAAGAATGCTTGAAGACAGGATTTTCTCCCCAAATTTCAGATCACAGGGAAAACTGTTATCCCTTGGGGTACATCTCATTTTCCTGAAATATTTTTCCATATTTTCAAACACATAATTGATCTTGCAGAATTTCTTCTTATGCTTTTAAAAATAATATAATAAAGATGAATAATTTTAACAACATAGATTGGTTAGAAAATAAGCCACTAGCTAATTCACATTACTATTTGTGTCTAATCATTAGAAACATCAGTCTAACAAAAGAGAAGGACCACCAGAAGAGTGCTGAGCTCCAGATCTTCACCGAAGACATCCAGCACTCTGTAAGTTTTTTTCAGAGACCAAAAAGAAAATTTCAAGTTCCTGACTTAGGCAGAATGAGAGAGAGAGAGAGAGAGAGAGAGAGAGAGAGAGAGAATTTATAAATTAACACATGGAATCTTTCCTTAGGAAAGCATTTAAGTACACTTATTCTTGAAGATGTTACATACACCATGGCTATCCTTAAATACTTATGTATTTCCTTAGAATGAGGATTTTCTTCTTTGTAACTCCCATTCAGCAACTTCAGTAAATTTAATATTGTTTTTCTATTTGATATGTGATATACATTTAATATAATGTGTGTTTGTACAGTGCTGGAGTTTGAGTTCAGGGCCGCATGCATGATAGATAAATGCTTTATGAATAACATAGTTCCCCAGCCAATATAAATTTTTCTCAGCTATTCATATTCCAATTTTTTCAGTTCACCCCAATAGTATTCCATTTTCCAGGACAGGATCCTCTAGAGTAAGTCATTGCATTTAACAATTATTTCAAATGCAGTTTTGATAGGTCTTTCATTCTTAAGAAAATCAAGAGTCAATTGAGCCAGCTGAGGGGTGAAACTTTGAAGGGATCGTTTTTAATACTATTAAAAAATCGTTTTTAATACTATTGAGAAAAATCCTGTATCTTATATAGCATTTAATTTCTAAAATTATACTACAGCAGCCAGGATGTTCACAATGATGAATAAAATATTCTATGTATTTTTATGTTCCTTAGTTCTGTATAGTTCTAAATTGCACAAAATATATTGAAGGAGGAAAAGAGTAGCACCAAAGCATTCTTTCCCAGTCAATAGTAAAGCCACAAAATTGTTCTGACCTTTTTAATTCACCAAATGCATTGTGGGAGTGAGAAGAGACTGGACAATCTCATGTAAGGAAGCACAAGCTTGTCTCTGCCTGTTTGATTTCATTGGAGACAAGTGCTTACATTTAGAATTTGTCATGGAAAACATCTTGACATTTTACAAAGTCAACTTTATTTAGGTCCAATTTACAAAAGAATAAACATTTTGAAAGTGCTCCTTTTTGTCTTATAATATGAAGATCTAGATCATCTTGAGCGTGGCTTCAACTCTTGAGAATTGGGGACATTGGCTTGGTCTTTATATATCAAGTAATACTTTAATCCACATGGGAAAAAGTCACATTTCCATGTTTGCAAATGTTTTAATAAATATTTTTAAAACTTTGTTTGTTGCTGGGTGCCAGTGGCACTTGTCTGTAATCCTAGCTACTTGGGAGACTGAAATCAGGAAGACTGTAGTTCAAAGCCATTGCAGGCAAAATGTTAATGAGACCATATTTCAAGCAATAGCTGAGCATGGTGACATGTACAGGTTATCCCAGCTAGGTGGGAAGCTGTTATTGGGAGGATGTGGTTCCAGGCTAATCCAAGGAAAAAAAGTTATTGAGAGCCCATTTCAACAGAAGAAAAAGATGAGTATGTTAACACAGGCCTGTCATCTCAACAACAGCAGAAAGAATAAAATGTGGCAGTTCATTTGGTCCTGGTAAACATTGAGAAATAACCAGAGCAAAAAGTTCTGGAGGCATGATTCATGTGGCAGAGTGCCCATCTAGCAAATGTGAAGCTTGAGTTCAAACCCCCGTATCAAAAAAAAAGTCACTTAATTTCTTTTTTTTAATAAAGAGTTCTGTCTAGACAAATTTACCCAATTTGTCTACAAGAACACCATCTGGAATAAATACATATGTTATTGAGTTATTATTTTAAACTTACCATGTTCCAGCTTCCATGAACACACACTGTCTTGCAAACCATATAAAATAGAAAAAGATTAGCATTTCAGAGTTTTTTCTCCATAAAACATTTAATGGTGGAATTTAAAAATTTTAAGGGAGGCTTTTCTGACATTTAAAAACTGCAGAATCTTTACTTCTAACTAAATTTGAAGCTAAAGCCCAATTGTACCCTCTAGATATTATAGCATAAAAAAACTCTGACTTCCCACAGTTTTTTTGCTCTGAGCCATACTTTTGTGTGCTCAGAAAAATTTTCACAATTCTTAGGTTGTAAGAATGAGTTTAATTAAAGACTATTTGTTTATAAAACTTCAGTGACCTCTGGCCAGACTTGGTAGATAGCTTGTATTCACAGATACATAGAAGCCAGAAATTGGAAGCACTGTGGTTCAAGGCTTGCCTGGGCAAAAAAAAATTGTGAGAGGACTTTCAGAGTCAGCTTTCATGTCAGCCAGTTAGTCCATGTGAATTACAAAAGGTTTTCCTTAACTTTACTTTAGTACCATTTTAAAGCCTATGGGTGCCCACCTATGCTGTTTGTCTTTTTAAGCCGAATTTTGGTATGTAGCTCAGACTGTTCTCAAACACAATCCTCTTGCCTCAGACTTTGGAACACTGACTTTCAAGAGTGTGACACCGTGTCCAGCAGTTCTTTTCCCCTTTAAACACTGTTTATCAGATGATGCATAACTCATTGTGGATTTATATGATGTTACAAAATTTTTCTTATTTTATGTTAATGTATTTTGAAATTCAGATGGTTCAATGGTATAACTCAGAATTCCTTTAATTATTTTCAGGTTTCCTAGAAATGGTCTTTCTATTTTTATAGAGTATATCTACAATGTCATATGTAGTAGAAATGATTTAATTCAGTGGCAGATGGGGATGGAGTAAAATGTATGAAAGATTTCATTTTTGATTTTTAGATTATTTTAATAAATGTCAAAAATGAAAATCTAACAAACCCTGCAAAGAAAGTGCTCTCTCCATAGTGGTTTTCTGAAAATTTCCTTTGTAGTCAGTTTTATTCAGATTTTAATGGAACTGAATACATAACTTGCAAAGGAATAATGCCATAATATCAAAACACAACTTGGGGACAGAGGGTAGGGTTCAGCTCCTCCTTTTGAAACTACTGTCCCATCATTATGGAAGCAACCTCACAGTGCTTAAGACCAGTCCTCATGCCCTCTTTGAATGATACATTTTTCTCTTTCTCAACAATGGTATTATATTTCAATTCCATTATTTGAAGAGAAATGTGTTATACTGAAATGCTTTCTAGTGACTTCCTGTTATATAAAGGAATGAAAAACATTTATCAAGTGTTTGTTCTATATGCGCTTTACATAGTCATCACTTGAAAGCAAGCTTTGTTTGTTGAATATGGATAATAATTTGACAATACCTATGTAATCACATGCTTTGGAATTTTTAATTTATAGCATTTTTCTCATTTTTCATAGCCTGTTGCTGTCACTGCATCAAGTATTGATACAGTAAATGATATTGTCAAGAAAACGCTCACAATACTAGCAATAAGTGTAAGTTACTTCCAAGTAATTTTTAAATTGAAGGAAACTTAGATTGTTAAGATTCACAAATTTGTTTTTATGTATATATATATATATATGTCATCATATGATATTTGATTATTATAGATACCAGTGTCAAATATTGCCCTTACCCCACTTTTAGGAACTGAAGGCAGCTATGAGATAAGATTAGTTTATATATGAGCACTGTTCTTGCATTCTCTTTTTAACTTTCATGCCAATTGAAAGTCATTGCATAATGAATTGGGCTATAACTGTAGAGAGCTAGTAACAATAAGCATTTTGATTTTATAGATTATAAGCATATACAATAAAACTTGTATGAGATTTGTAATAGAAAGTTCTAGCCTCCTTTATTAGAATGTTCTTTTTGTATCATCTTTTCTGTTTTCTCCTTTCCCATACCTGTTTAGTCAGATTATCACCAGAAGACACAAACTGAATGTAATCAGTCCTAAAGTACACATTTTATTATACATTTTTACATAAAGAACATGTGGCTAGATGCCATATTCACTGGATATTGGTACCAAGAATTAGATAGCTGATACCTTTAAATAACTGATAAAGAGAGAGAGAAGTTTGGTTGAGACCATGGACTTGGGGGCATTTGTGTATGCACCACTTTCATCCTATTTTGCTTTTAGATGTCTGTTGCTTTATGTTTTGATGGTGCTGGTCTGTGCAACTAAGTATTTTTGGTAGAAAAGGTGCACATATTTGAGGATAAGGCCAGAAAAAAGAAGGAAAATACAACTCAGAGTTTTATGAAATTAAGTGACTTGTGGTCAATAGGAACTGAAAGAAGCATGGGTATAACATGGTTGCTTATATAAAATTCTCATTGTGAAAATTCCTTGATATTGTGACATGATGTCTAAGATTTGTTTTTAAATTTGACTGGGTGGTATAATCAAGTCCCTCAGAAACTCAGGGTAGCCAGAATTTGAAATAATAAGTAAACAATTTTTATAGTAGTAGAATTTATTAATACATTGAAAGAGAGCTGAATATATAACTTCTTAGTAAACCAGACACCTCGGCACTGTTTTCTATACTGTAGGATATAATCTGCATAAGAATTAAATCTTGGAACAGAATGAGAAATTTTAGGGACAGAGTGTGGAAAGTCAATTAATATACAATTCATTTAATTCGTATTTGTGAATTTCCTTTGCTTAACAGCTTACCACAAATGAAAGAATTTCTATTTCAATAAAGAATTGAGGTTATTTGGTTATATATATATATATATATATATATATATATATATATATATATGCTTGATATATGTGACTTCAACAAAAAATATCAAACCCTTGTCATATAAGAAAGTATATTTTATTAGATCTTCCTTCCTATTTGCCATACAGTACTGAGCTGGTGTAGCATGCACATGTGTGTACTTTTCACCAATATCTCCATTTGCAACATGTTTATGCTTACCTCCTCTTTTAGTACTCCAAAATAATTCAACAGAATTTCCATATTGCTGACCAATAGTTCTGCTGACTCATTTTCCACATAGAGTTCCTATGAAGTTTCTCTTCCCATGATAGGGCTGTTCTGACTAAAAGTTAACAGCTACTTCCCATTGACATCTTCTAGAGATCTCTTGAGCATCTGTCTCTTTCATCCAGAGTTGGTGAGCTTACAATGACTTCTAACTTTTACTTTGCTCAGGTGTAGTCATGGCATGTGTGTGGCTCTCTGAGCAACAAGTTTGTCTGGAGAGAGACATGTGAAGGCAGAATCCAACATTCCCCTCAAACTATGGAGATATCAGAAAGCAGGACTCTGGGGATTAGACTTTTCATCCTTAGTGAAGGAGCATGAGCTTGATTTCTTATTCCCTTGGTAACTAAGAAATTTATGGCCTGGTTGCATTGTGGAGAGTAGATCTGTGATCCTTCAGAAGCCATAAGGCAAGAATCTGGAAAAATGAACTGGAGGCTTAAAAGTATACAGGAATAACTGAAATCAGTACTGTTAAAACCGTGGCCACTCCATGGATAGTATAGCAGTTATACTGATACAAATTCCTTTCCTTTTTGGAAACAAAGAAATGCTGAGGAACTATGTTCTTCAAGAATCTATTGTCAATGATTTTTTTGTGATCCTTTGTCCCTTTGTCTTGCAGGGCTGTGAGAAAGAGTACATGCTGTCCTTCATTTCTGGGAAGAAAGAAGCCCCATTTACATTTAATGGTAAATGTCAAGAAAAATCTAAATTGTGATTGATTGTGTCCAAAGTTGTACATCTTAGTCTCAAAGTATTGATTTTTGTCTGATACTTAAATACCTCTTGTACATTTAAGAGATAATTACCTAGCTCTTACTCTATAAAGGAACATGGAAATATCTCTTTACTCAAAAATTTATGGTATAATTGAACAGAAAAATATGATGCTTTTTTCTGATTTTTCACACAAAAATGTTTTATTAAAAAAAGAACAGAACTACTTTGAGAATGAAATATAAATTAAATGGGAAATTCATTTTCCTTATTTATTGTACTGTTCAGTAAAAATCCACTGTTCCCTTTTCTAAAGACTAGTGAGCCTCTATTTTGTAAGGACCTTCTAAAATTCAGCCAGGATTGTAAATCCACATACAAATATTTAATTGACACAAGCTCTATATTCAAGACTTTTCTCAACATAAATGGAAAAGGATATAATCAGGTTCCTAAAGGCTTCCCTGACTGACCTGAAGTTAGCATTTATTAGGTTGCCTTTTCCAGGAGTTCTTTTCAAATTTACTGATAGTCTACTCATCTTTAAAAGAGTTATTAGAACACATTAGCTAGAAGTAAAATTCATAGGCCATCAAGTGTTGAATAAACAAAGCCATTCTAGCACAGGAATGGCCAGAACAAACAGTGTATGCAATAGTGAAGAAGAGATGATTTCTGCTGAAAATAATAGAGCACTTTTCTTCTTAATAATGTAGACATTACTGTAAAATTAGGAAACCAATGAAATAATCTGGAGAACAATGTATTAAAATATATCTACCTTAATATAATGTATTAATTTCATAAGAAACATTGTCTCAGTGATAATTTTAAGAATGGGAAAACCTTCACATATGGCTGACTCTGAAGAACTCTAAGATCCCAGTATTCAAGAGGACCCACTATCAGCCTTTCTGAATCTGTTATTTTAATGTAATCTCAGTTCTCAAGTGTTGGTCATCCTGATGCCTTGGCATTATTGCATTGATGCCAGAGGCTTTTCTTTTATCCTAAAAATCAAAAGTTGCTATATTTCTTGTTTTGAGTGCAGCTCTGACTTGTATCTGTGCCAGATGGAAAGGTAAAGGAAGAGGTCACCAGGTAACATCAGTGAAAAATGCGCAATTAATGAAAGGGAGCTTATATATTCTTCCTAGATATCGAAATTCAATTCTCAATACAGTACCTTTGAGACTTCTTTGTAAAAGGAGTAATTCAAAGGATGAAATAGCAAAACAAATCACTTGCCATGCAGCTCCTGATGACGCTGGGTGTGGTTTCAGTCCTTGCAGTGTTTTGCACATTGTTTCTGATTTCTAATACCCTGGAGTCTTCTTTCTGCTCACTTTCTATGAGGAACCACCAGAAATATAGCAGTGGGAGAGAAAGATGAGGAAAGCCAGTCCACTACTCAGGAATAGCCTTGACTTGAGAACTGACAAGGGAAATAAAATCTCCTTAGATAAAACTGACATCATGTATAAAAATGCTAATCTTAGCAATTATCAGCATGTATGGTTAATTATTAAAGAATATTAGTAGCTAATGTCCATCAATATATTTTCTTACATCTTTATAAGTCTCTGCAATAGGGATGACAAATGTTTAAAATAATGAATATAAGGTTAGAGGAATCAGGCAATATGCCCAAGATATAAAAATCTGTTTGATGTCAGTGGAGAAACTAGAAGGCCTTAAGTAGTCTTAGATGGGAACATAACAAAAGTCACCATTACACAATGCAGTGATTGATGTATCTATGCTTTCCAAGCAAGGCAAAATATTTGAGTTTTTTAAAATCTCTTTAGTAAACTCCTGTGTGTGGGCACATGTTTTCTGAATGTTCTTCTCAGTGAGTGTACACCATTCACTCAGGAAGCACAGGCTTCTTCACTCCATAGGCCCCAAGAGAACCATGCTCATATCATTGTTTATGAGCTCAGCAAAAGGTAAGTTTGATCACAACCGTCACCGTCAGTTTGAATCAATATTTCAATTTTTCTCCACACAAGACATGAATATCCATACACTATTAAAATGAACCATCTTAGAGATAAGGTGTCTGTGCCACAAGGACCAAGAAAGTTAACCTCTTGGACCCTGCAGGATTCCATCCAGGAGCAGATGTCTCCAGATCTGGAAGGACATTTTATCCTTGAGCCAAGGCACTTACCCAAAGGCAAGAAGGAGAACAGTGAGTACCTCCTTCCCTTCCTTAAATTGCCATCTCTTAGTTCATACCTTCATTTCTGCCCCCCCAAAACAACATGACACATAAGTATCCTCCATATAGCAAAAGGTAATATAGGCAAAAAGCAAGTACTCACTCAGAATCAGGCTTATAATGCCTATAAAGACTGAAGTTAAGACTCAAGTCCTGTCTAGAAGGATTTTTTCATTCCTCCTCAAAGATAATTGCTGTCTTTTCTGTTTCCCCAGAGCAGTTTAGACAAGGAGTTATACATGTACACATTTGTGTGTCTCATTACAGGATTGTCTTTAGAGTCTTGGACTCTCATATTTTACCCATCCCATGTGACATTATCTGGGGCTAGAGTAGTCATGACTTCATGACTTCAATACTGTAGTTTTTTTTTTAAATTATTTTATTTTTATTTTTTTATTCATATGTGAATACAATGTTTGGGCCATTTCTCTCCCCCTCCCCCACCCCCTCCTTTACCTTTCCACCCCCTCCCTCTCCCCCACCCCCTCAATACCCAGCAGAAACTATTTTGCCCTTATCTCTAATTTTGTTGAAGAGAGAGTATAAGCAATAGTAGGAAGGACCAAGGATTTTTGCTAGTTGAGATAAGGATAGCTATACAGGGAGTTGACTCACATTGATTTCCTGTACATGTGTGTTACCTTCTAGGTAAATTCTTCTTGATCTAACCTTTTCTGTAGTTCCTGGTCCTCTTCTCCTATTGGCCTCAGTTGCTTTAAATCATCTGCTTTAGTTTCTCTGCATTGAGGGCAACAAATGCTATCTAGTTTTTTAGGTGACACCCTTGGTTTTAAATGGAATCTCTCCTTAATTTGGAGAGCCTTTTATTCTATTACTCTACTTCATGGCAGGTAAGTTCACATTTGACATATGCCACAGATAGAATTGTAGAGAACATTATCAATTCAGGGACTTTTTATTTATCTTTCTCACCAATTTTTTCCCATAATGTTACAATAGTCTCCTACTGATATTTCTTTCTCTTATACAAATGTGTTACTAATTTGGGATGTATTTTGGCTGGAAAAGAGTTTCACCTTATTTTACTGTGTCATTGTTATTCTGTATGCTCACAGCTTATAATTTTTAAATTTTCACATGCCCTAATTGATTCTAGGACAGTTTAAAACAGGCTGGGTTTGTGCAGTTAGGTTGTTTTATCACCCTATATTTTCATGGCACCCACAGAAACAATCATTCATAATACGATATTTCCCATCAAATGACATACATCGCAAAAGGCCTGGCTAGGTTTGACAATATGTTTGAGAATATATTGACTTGGTGTTCACTTTGCTTTCAGTCTTTTCTCATAGAATAGCTTCCACATACAGCTTTATATCAAGGGACAGGGCATTATTTCTATTATTTTTCATATAAAGACTAAGTAATAGAATACATTTGGGTAATTTTAGAAATAATAAAATCAGAGAAATCAAGTTGAATACCATAATTTAACTTGTGTATTTACATTTATAGTCATCAAGTTTGTGCATGTTGTCATCCAGGAACATCCTCCAGGATTTAAGAATGTGTGTGCTTTCTTCTTTTTTACCTTTTGAATTGATGGGGGTATGTATAACAGGTAGAGAGTTAATTTTGATTCAGTTAGTGGCTGCTAACTGAAATGAAAAAAGGTAGAGCTTGTTTTGTGGGGAGATGACTGTTTTCTAGCCTGCCTTAAATTATCTGAGTGAGGGATAAAGCAAATTTCATCAAGAATGCTATGAATCATGCCTTATTCTAAGGAGTGCCTTAGTCCATTGAGGTGTAGATGGTATCATACCTGCAGGTTAAATCAAGGAATTAAATCTAAAGGAGCTAATATTAAATAGTCCAAATAAGTGGCAGAGCCAGAAACCCACACTGACATCACTGGCATCTCCGTTCCAGCCCCACAAGCATTGCCTTGTCTTTATAGAAATGCCAAGTGAGCAGGTATTTAAAGATATGTGGTCAAATATCAACATTCTTACAAATCTTGGCTCATCTGTTATCTTTCTAAATGTTTGGCTCATGTTATTTATTTAATAAACTATGAACGTGCCATGATTGGAAAACATTCATAGCTCAGGAGTAGAAACTTTGGACTCAGGTTTGAACACAGACTACTTGGTGAAGTGGCAAGAGCATGACTGAGGATTGACTCATGCAGGCTGTGTCATTAAGGCTAGGCCCTTGATAGGATAGAGTTGACTGTGGTTGCATGTTTGGGAAATAAACAGAAGAAGATTTTCTTAGAAAGTTGGACATTATAAGACAACCGAAGTTGGACACCAAATAGTTTTATCTTTCAAAATGGGATGTGACATGTCAATTCAGTGATCATATTTACCCTCCAGAATCATGGTCAACTAAGTGTTAATGGTCTGGTTATACAATACTATAGGCCAGAGACAAAACTGTCTAGGATGCATTCACATGGAAAGAACTAAACTGAGTCTGATCAGGCCTCTAAGGTCTAACCATGAGTTAACTTGTTTTGATAAAGAAGAATATATTAATACTACAAGGCATTGAACCAATTTCAGAAGGAGGTACATTTACAGTACAAATGGCTCAGTTCCTCTACTATGCACTGCTCCTAGCACACTAAAAAGTGAAAATTGTGGGAACAAGGTGAAATAAATTAAACACTAAATGAAATAATGTCCCTTCTCCTCTAATTCAGAGCCAACCACAGAGAAAAGAAGATGCCTTTTCATGAATTGTATATTTCATCAGCATTCTAGATCCTGCCACAATATTTTGTGGGAAGCCTCACCACCCACAAGAACAGGACTACATATCAGAACTTCTCCCATGGGTATTTATGAGAATAACAATCCATCATTTACAATTCTGGTGAAAAAAGCTTGTTGTTACATATTATGTTTAAAATTTTACTGACCTACAGAAGCAAATTGTTCATGGTCTAAAGATTTAAGTGAAAAAACTCATGATACAAGCCTGAAAGTATTAGGTTTATGTGACATGTGTACTATTTCCCAAAATGATTCTAAACAGAACCAAGAATCCCTCACACATGAATAGGTAAATGAGGTGTCTAAGAAAAATGTACCCTTGCACTTTCAAAACAGGACTGTTCAACAAAGACTGACTTTCTGTAAATTTAGTTTGTTTCATCATCTTGTATTTTTATGGCAAGAACATACACCTTTTTTTAAAGGCAAGAACCTACACTTTGATTGGTCATATAGACAATATGAATTCCCATATCAAATAAGATACATCACAAAAGACCCATCTGAGTCTCACAATATATTTTAGAAAGTACCAGACTAAATGATTACTTTGCTGAATAATTTTCCTCTCTGAATTGCAGCACACACAGCTTTGTATCAAGGGGCAGAGCATTCTTAATTTTCCCACTGAAGCAAAAATACATAATAATTTGGGCAATTTTACACATAATAAAATCAGATCAATAAGGCAGCATAAATGCAACCTGCATGTTTATGTGCACAATAATCCAACATTTGCACATGCTGACATAGAGGAACATCCATCCTCCAGAATTTAAGAAGGTGTTTCTTACCTTTTGAATTGTTTGGTATGTAAAGCCATGTAGAAAGGAGGCATTGTTTAAAGGCTATTTATTCAATGATTGGTAAAAATTATAAATTATGTTTGAAATAAATGAAGATTTTTTCAAATACTCCTTTCTTCATCCATTCACCCATTAAGAAAGGTAGGGACTTGCTTCACAGAACTGATGATACAAAGAAATATAAACTTGATTGCCAGTTAATACAAATTAATTTTTAAGAAAATTACTAACCTAGGGTAACAAAATCTCTTCATGGCCTAGAGACTTATGTGAAAAAAACTCATGATGAAATACCAAAAGCATTAGCTTTATGAGACTTGGGTATTATTTCCTAGAAAGATTCCAAACAGAAGTAAGAATCAGTCACAAAACTGTTTAAGAAAAATGCAGCCTTGCACATTCATACAGAGTTTTTTTAAACCTCGTATTAGATGTCAGTGGGTTGATCTAAGTGAGCACTGAGCAGGCATTGGGGGTGGGGATGGGGGCATCCCCTGTTCTGACTGACCATTCTGACTTGTCTTTCTTCTCTCCCAGTTGTAGATGCTGACAAACTTGGTTTGGATGACTACAACTCAGAGTCTGGCTTGCTTTTTACACACTCTGCCCTAGATTTTGTCTCAGAAGATGAAATGTTGTCACCACTAGGGAGACTGAAAAAGTATGCTGCAAGTGAGGACATTCATAGCAGACAAATTGTGGCAGTGTTTGCTGGACACATTGAGGGAAGTCAGTAATAATAAAAGACATTGTATTTATTGGGAAATAAATAGCCAATTAGCTGATGATCCAGAACCAATTGTGAGAGCAGACCTGATGGAACAGGTGCCTCAGATTGCATTGTTTTGTCAAGAAAACCAGTCTTTCATAACAAATGCTTTTTCTAAACACTTACTACCTATTTTGATTAGGTATCTCTCAGATCAGAATAATGTAGTATGGCAAAAAAAGTCAGGAAACTTTGATGGCTTTGCTGGAGCAGGAGTTGATTGAAAGATTTGACTTGGAAACCAAGGTGTGCCCTGTGCTTATGGAGCTGACTGCCCCAGACAGTGATGAATTTGTGAAAGCAGAAGTTCTGCCTATCATGTGCAAGATGGTTCCCATGGTTGGGAAGTATATTACAAAATGTTTTATCCTCCCCAGATTTTGTGAGACGTGCTGTGATTATGGAATGTTTCATGTTCAAAAGGTCTGTGCTGGCAATTTTTGGAGACATTTACAGTGTAGTTGGCCAGCAAACTACTGAGGAAATGCTGCTGCCCAGGTTTTTCCAGCTGTGTTCAGATAATGAATGGGGTGTCTGGAAAGCTTGTTCTGAGTGCTTCATGGCAGTTTCATATGCAACAAGTCAAGAAATCCAATGGGACAAACTATCAGCAATATTTGTGAATTTGATCAGTGATCCCTCATGTTGGGTTAGCCAAGCAGCTTTTCAGTATCTGGGACCTTTCATATCTGCTTTTTAAAATCAATCTAGGTCAGGACAATACTTTGAAGAAGAAAGCAATCCTTCAGAGGATGTGTCAGAAGATAAGTATAGCATCAGAGATCAAGACATCCCTAAGTATGGGCAGATCAGACCAGAGGTTGTTCCTTTGGATCTTAGCATCACTAATTCCAGTTTCAAACTGGGAAACACACTGAAAGATGGTGCTGCTGAAATTCACCAGAACTGTTCAGGTGAAATAAGGATTCCAGGGGATAGCTCTTTACTCTGTACTTTGTCCTCTGAATCTAATCAGGAGGCAACTAGCAATGAGAAGGATGAAAATCTTGGTAACAACCAATCTGCATTCCAATCAAAAGTTGGCAGCAATTCACAAGATTACACTCTCTTAGGTAAGAAATTATCCAACTCACTCAATTTCTGGAGGACTCTTAGTTTTGAAACTAATCTAGAAGTATTTGAACAGGACTCTGGGAAGAGTCTTAGCCCAGAGAGACCAGAAGAAGCACCTGAAGTCACCATGCCAGGTTCTCCAAACATCAACATGACTACTAGGAATGAAATGGAAAAATTGACAGAAAATCTAGAGCCCCACATTGATGGTACAGATGTCAAAACAAAGGTGGAAGTGCTGTCAGCTGTGCTGCATGCTTCCAGATTGGACGCTTATGAGGAGACCTTTCCTACAGAAGAGAGACATGAGCTGCAAGAAGAGGTGGGTATAAATGAGCTACCAAATTGTAATGTAGATCTAGATGATTCTGTGCCTTTAATCAGCAATGCTGATGAGAATACAGGCACCACTGCTCACAATGTCCACAGTGATACAGATGTGAACACCATCAGTGACTTGAAACCTGAGGAGGAGAAGAGGCCTAAAGTGCAAGATGTTGTACCCCAGGCCTTATTTAGATCAGTATTTGTCAATGACAGATCCCTCTCTTGCAGAGATGGTTGATACTAAAATTGTTAAGCATTGTGCATACAGCCTGCCAGGTGTGGCCCTAACACTTGGAAGGAGGAATTGGCACTGCCTGAGAGAGACTAACAAGACTCTGGCATCAAACTCACAGTACAAAGTTCAAAGAACTTTGGCGTTCTCTGTCCACAGGCTTGCACTTATTCTTGGAGATGATTCAATGGCTGTAGATCTGGTCCCAATTTTTAATGGATTTTTAAATGATATTGATGAAGTTAGGATTGGTGGTCTTAAACACTTGTATGACTTTATGCATCTCCTTCATATTGACAAAAGAAGAGAATATCTTTATGAACTTCAGGAGTTTTTGGTGACAGATAACAGTATAAATTCGTGTTTTTGAGCTGAACTGGGTAAGCAACTGATTTTCCTTCTGCAATTATATAGTCCCAGAGATGTTTATGAGTATTTATTTCCCATCACTCTGAATCTCTGTGCAGACAAAGTTTCTTCTGTTTGTTTGATTTCCTACAAGCTGGTCAGCAAGATGATGATGAAGCTGCACGGAGAGACACCTGTGACCTTTACAGTAAATTTCATCAATGAGCTGGTTGAGAATTTTTGGAGAGCCTCCAAGTGGTCTGGTCAGCAAGCCTTTGTCTTCATCTGCCAAACTATCATTGACGATGACTGCTTCCCCATGGAAGCCACATTTGCTGACCTTGGTGAATGATAATGTTCCAAATGTTAGAGTGCTACTTGAAAAAGCTTTAAGACAAACTCTCCAAGAAAGAGAATGCTTCTTAGCCTCTGCTGCCTGTCATCAAGAAGCTGTGGAGCAAACCATCATGACACTTCAGATGGACCGAGATAGTGATGTCAAGTATTTTGCATGCAAATATCCTGCCATTAGCAAAATCTCTAAATATGTCATGAGCACAGCTTCCTCGACCTACTAGACAACCTGAACCTTGGGGTTCTTCTTCCATGACAATCTCCCCAGAAAAAGTCTGGAACAGCTATGGGGGTAGAGGCCTTACTCCCACTGACTCCTTGAATTTCCAGTTACCTACACCCACTACCAGGGGTTTTAAGAGTCAGGAGAAAATTCAGGACTCTTTAGTCATGCCATTAGGGTTGTCAGAATACAAGTTTTCCTATCTAAGTACACTTTATTAATAACATGTATAAAGAGAAAGAAATATAAACTTTTATTATTTTCTATATGTTTATGAATAAATGCAATTTGTGAATAAATGCAAGTTATGACCTGTATTCATGATTTAGTATATAACAGGAAAACTAGATAAACATACTTGTCTTTAAGAATATTGACTTCAATATTATTCCCATGCCTCCATGAGTGATAATGGATTTGAAAGAGACATATCTTAGAAAGAGTTTTACTTGTCAATTACCCAGTATTAGATAAAAATAGAACATCTCAACAGATGCCAGTGTGCATAGAGGAGAACGAGGCATAAACTAGATGACCATCTATGTCCTCAGATGGGAGCCTAGCAAAAGTCTTCATTGTACAATGCACAAGCAGATCTATACATTCCAAGCAAGGCAGTGCATTTAAAATTATTTCTCTATTTTATAAATTCCTATGCTTATGCTTGTACACTTGTTTCCTACAGGGCTCCCCAGTCAGTGGTCATGATGCTCAAGGATGTGGTCTTTTTTATTCACAATGCTCCACAGAGCCATGCTCACCAGTGTATGCACATGGTCATACTTAATTAGAATTAATGACATAGTCAACATTTGCCAGAATCTGAAAATCCCAAAGGAAATGGAATGAACCACATTGGAGACACTGTGCTCCATTCACAGGAAGTAAAGTAGTCCCCATCTTTACCCACCCTCCAAGAGCCCATCCAGGAAGCACAGGTGCTCCCTATAAGCAAGACAGATTCCTCATGATACCAGGGCTTTCAACCAAAGTGAAACAGAAGCAGGGACTCCTATCCCCAACTTTGAGTGCCTCCAATAATCTCACATCTAAATTCCTGACAATAAGATCATGACACAGAGCTATTCTCCATACAGAAGGAGAGTGTGGTATAGTAGTATTCCAGTACTCATCCAGAATCAGGCTTAGAAAAAACACTTTCTAGGAGGATTTATTATTTCATTTCTCTAGGGAGATTGTTATTCTCTGTATGTCCAGAGCACTTTAGCTATATAATTATGCATGTACACATCTGTGTGTCTAATTAGAATAGCATATTTTACAGTTTGGGATCTCATACATTCTCTCTCCCAGAGTTTCACCCAGGATCCTGGGCCAAATTAGGACATGCCAAAATGACTACAGGACATAGGCATGTTGGAATGGAGGGTCTTGAATAAAGAGTTATGGTAATGAATGGAATCCATTCTTTGAAATGACATTGAGGTTCTCTCTGAATTCAGATCTAACTCTAACCCACAGCAAGCATACTTTCCACATCTGCTTCAAATCTAACTCTATACTAGAGTCTGACTTAACTTTTCATAGTTGTGGACTTTGTAATCTTCCTTCTTTCCATTTTCCATTGTCATTCCAATATTCTCTCACTGCTATTCTCTCTGACAGAAATTTACTGTTTATTTGGGAACTATTTTGAGTAGATTTTTAAAACTATCATTGCTACACTATAGACATAAATTTTTAATATCTAATTTTAAATTCGAATGACCAAAATTCAATCATGAGAAACCACTAACCCAAATCACTCCAGGATTGTTAAAGGAGGTTCGGAATTATATACATTTAAATAGTCTCAGGACATATTTTAGTTGGCCACATAGACAATGTCAACTCTCATGTCATATATGATACATCACAAAAGGGCAAACTAAGTCCAAAAATACATTTTTGAAAATACCAGATTCATTGTTTATATTGTTCTGGTTCTTATATAAGCTCAGCACATACAGCTTTGTATCAAGAGACAGAACATTGCCAATTTTTCCATTGAAGCAAAATATAGTATAATTTGGGTAATTTTATACATACTAAAATCAGAACAACAGAATGGTATGCCACAATTCAATTTGCGTACTTACATGTATAGCAGTCCAACATTTGCACATATTGACATAGAGGAACATCCCTGAGTACTTAGCAAGGTGTCTGCTGTCTTCTTTTTCACCTCTTGAATTGGTTGTTGTTTAAAGCCATGCAGAAAGAGGGCATTGCCTAAAAGATATTTATTCAAAGAGTAGTACAATCTGTCTTTGAATTAAATGCAGACTTTTTATCCAAAATACTCCTTTCCTCCACTCTTTACCCCTTAATAAATGTAGCATCTTCTCTTCGTAAACTGATGATACCAAGAAATGTGAAGAGAACATTGCTTATTGTTACATTTTTTAAAATTTACTCTCCTGGGGGAAAAATCTATTCATAACCAAAAGATTTTACATAGAAAACTCATGCTACATCCTGAAAGTATTAGGTTTATGGAACATTGTTCTATTCCCTAGAGAAATTCCAAATGGAGGCAAGAATCCCTCAGTGAATAAATATATAAATAACGAGTTCAATCAAAATGCAGCCTTGCATATTCATACATACTTTCTGTTTCCTCCAAATAGAGGTCAGCAGAATTATTCCCATGCATGCAGGAGTAATAATGGAAATAAAAAGAAACCCATTGGATTTGAAACTGACCTATCTTCAAAGGAGATCCACACACCAGTTAGGATTAGAAAGAAAATAGAATATCTTAACTGATGTTGGTGTACATAGAGCAGATCCAGGCAGAACCTAGAAGGCCATAAATAGTTTCAGATGGGAAAATAACAAAAGTCATCATTGTCCAGCACACCACCAGATTGATGGATTCCAAGCAAGGAAATAAGTTTAAGGGTTTTCTTCCTCATTTTTTGAATTCCTATGCTTGTGATCCTGTTTTCTGCATAGCTTACCAAATGAGTACTCATCATGCTCAATCAGGAGATGGCCTGGTGATGAAAAGCTGCAGACAAGAGTCAGCACTGTCAGGGAAGCATTCCTACAGGAAGAACCTAACTGATTGTGATCAAACTACTTAGTTTAGCCACCAGTTTACTGTTTTATAGAAAGAAAAATATATTAACAATGCAAGGCAATACAACAGTTTCAGAAGGGGAATATTTACACTACAAATTATTCAGTTCCTCTACTATGCATTGCACAAAGCATGCTATAAAATATAAATATTGTCAACAGAGGTAAGAGATTTAAACCACTACATGCTATAATCTATTTTCTTTGTTAGATTTAGAGCAGAAGACAGTTAATATACTTCTTATGCATTAGATATTTCAATGGGAACTCTGACACTTGCATGGCCTTACTATCCCCAAAGAAAGAATAGCTCTTTGGAAGTTCTCTCATAGCTGTTTCTGAAAATGATAATCAACCCACCCAAATTCTGGTTGGTTTCTTTTTGTTCTCTGAAGATCTCCTGAGGAGAGAAAAAGTGAGCTAGTGTGTCCATTGTTCTCATTGAACTCCACCCACAAATAGAGAAATCTAAGCTTTCACTTAGAAGTTTAATAGATAGAGGATTCCAAGATGGCGGCTAGAGGGAAGAAGCAGAAAGCGAGCCTCCTATAGTGAAATCTTGGAGAGACACTGGAGACACACTTTGCAGGCATAATCACTGAGAAGAGGCATAACTTTGACCCCTCCACACCTCCAACCGGAGCAGAGAATCTCCACTGCACATTAAATGGAGAAACCAGGAGGGCCCCTGGGCCACCAGTCACTGGCACCCAGATGGCTTGGGAAGACACGGACCAGGTGAGCTTTGCGGTACCGCAGTACTCCCACAGACAAGCCTGGGCCAGAGCAGCATATCCCCCTGGACAGACTGACCTACCCCTGGGGAAAAAAGAGAAACTGAGTAATAAGCAATAAGAACAAATAAGACATGCAGGAAAGAGGGTTGGGTTCACTGAGTGCTGAAGATTGGGGTAAGGGAATCCTTCCTGGACTGTAAATAAAGAAGCCGGGTGGGCCAGAGAGCCTCTGGTGGGAGCGGGGGCATGCGCCTAGCAACCAGGAGTGGGAAAGCTTGTGAGAGTGGCAGAGGGAGGAAAACTCCACAGGAGAGGAGGGAAAACCCACTTCCCACATGAGCTGTAAACAAACATGGCAGCTGGCAGGAGCAGCAGCACCACCCAGTAATCAGGAGCAGGAAAGCTTGTGAAAGCGGATGTGGGAGGAGAACTACACAGGAGAGGGAGGAAGACCCACCTCCCACATGATCTGTAAATAAACACCCAGGCCTGAGAACGTGGGTGCAGTGTCACCTTTCCCAGTGCTTGGAAAGGGGAAAGTTTGTAGCAGAGGCTCACTCACAGGAGAAATCTGAGCAAACAAAGCCTGTAGGGCCAGGTGAGTGCTAAGCTCATCCCAAAGATCTGCATAAATAACGCCTCCAGCAACAGCAGGCTGACAGCAGCAGGCAGGCAAGCCACAGTTGCAGATACCATTCTCAGAACTGTCTCCAGACTCTTTTTTTTCTTTGTCTCCCAACCTTTGATGAGAGAACAACTGAATTACACCTGCAAGCTGAAAAACAGTGAAACTGTATTGCATTTGAACTTGGGACACTTGGTGGGGTTTTTTTTTGTGCGTATGTGTGTGTGTAGTTTTGTTCTACTTATGCATCCCCTTTGATGAGACAACTACAGAACAACATCTGAGGCACCTTCTCCAGGATTGGAGACTGAGACTTCATTGCATTTGAACTTGGAGGTTTTTTGGTTTTTTAAAATTTTACTATTGGTTAGTACACTAAAGCTTCCTGTTTATACCTTTGAAATCTTCTTGTCTGATACCTTGTTCTGTTTTCTCCTTCTTGTCCATTTATTTGTTTTTCCCATTTCTTTAACATCTTGCTTTCCATCTCAGCTCACCCTTCCATTCTAAATATTACCATTGTTATTATTAAAAGCTAGAAAATACTTAATTGCACACAGTACAGGGACAGTAACAACACCAAAGATAATGACAGGAAGACAGAAAAAACAGGGAAATCAGCTTTCCCACAGCAAAAAATTAGTACAGGAACCAGAGGGGAATGAAGAAAACAGATACTCAGATCCAGACTCCAATAAAATGAAGATAAACTATGCCAAAGGGCCCAATGAAGACTACAAGAATAATTTAAAAGAAGACATACTACAGATACTCAATGAGAATTTTATAGAGATGATACTGGATAGGGTCAACCAAAATGTACAGGAGACACTCAAGAAATTCCAAGACAACAAAAATAGAGAATTTGAAAAAACAAATGAAGAAATAAAGGAAACCATAGAAGCACTGTATAAACACCAAAGTGAAAGAGAGAACACGATGAATAAATGGATAAATGAACTCAGGAAAACCCCAGAAAAAAGAATGAAAGAGAACTGCAAAACAAAATGGAAGGCCAATCCAGCAGAATAGTACAAACAGAACACAGAATCTCAGAACTTGAAGATGAAATAGTAATTAAAGGAAAACTGAAGAACTATTAATTAAACAACGCAAGACATGTGAAAAGAAAATGGAAGAACTCACTGACTCCATCAAAAGACCAAACTTGAGAATCATGGACATCGAAGAAGGAGAAGAGGTGCAAGCAAAGGGAATGTGAAATATATTTAACAAAATAATAATGGAAAATTTCCCAAATCTAGAAAAAGATATATCATACAGATGCAAGAGGCCTCCAGGATACCAAACAGACCAGCTGAAAATAGAACTACTCCATGACATATCATCACTAAAACAAGTTCAGAAACTAAGGAAAGAATATTGAAGGCAGTAAGTGAGAAAAAACAAGTAACATACAAAGGTAAACCCATCAAAATCACAGCAGACTTCTCAACAGAAACATTAAAAGCAAGAAGAGCATGGGGTGAGATCTTCTGGGCACTGAATGAAAATAACTTCAACCCCAGGATACTCTAGCCAGCAAAACTATCATTCAAAATAGATGGAGCAATAAAAGTCTTCCATGATAAGCAGAAACTAAAACAATATGTAACCACAAAGCCACCACTACAAAAGATTCTGCAAGGGATTCTGCACACAGAAAGTGAAACCCAACTTAACCATGAAAAGACAGGCAGCACCAAACCACAGGAAAAGAAAAAACAAGACAGTAGAGAGTAACCTCAACTTAGGTACACACAATCAAACCTTCAAACAACTAAGAGAAGGAGAGAAATTATAAAAATAAGAGCTGAAATCAATGAAATAGAAACCAAAAAAACCATACAAAGAATTAATGAAACAAAAAATTGGTTCTTTGAAAAAATAAACAAGATTGATAGACCCCTGGCAAACCTGACTAAAATGAGGAGAGAAAAAACCCAAATTAGTAGAATCAGGAATGCAAAAGGGGGGATAACAACAAACACCATCGAAGTCCAGGAAATCATCAGAGACTACTTTGAGAACCTATATTCAAATAAATTTGAAAATCTTAAAGAACTGGACAGATTTCTAGATACATATGGCCATCCAAAACTGAACCAAGAGGAAGTTAATCAGCTGAATAGATCTATAACACAAAATGAAACTGAAGCAGCAATCAAGAGTCTCCCCAAAAAGAAAAGTCCAGGACCTGATGGATTCTCTGCTGAATTCTATCAGACCTTTAAAGAAGAACTGATACCAACTGTCCTTAAATTGTTCCACGAAATAGAAAGGGAAGGAAAACTATGAAACACATTTTATGACGCCAGTATTGCACTTCTCCCAAAACCAGGCAAAGACACCTCTAAAAAAGGAGAACTATAGGCCAATCTCCGTAATAAACATTGACGCAAAAATCCTCAATAAAATAATGGCAAAGTGAATTCAACAACACATCAAAAAGATTATTCACCACGACCAAGTAGGCTTCATCCCAGGGATGCAGGGGTGGTTCAACATATGAAAATCAATAAATGTAATAAACCACATTAACAGAAGCAAAGACAAAAACCACTTGATCATCTCAATAGATGCAGAAAAAGCCTTTGATAAGATCCAACAACATTTCATGATAAAAGCTCTAAGAAAATTAGGAATAGAAGGAAAGTACCTCAACATTATAAAAGCTATACATGACAAACATACAGCCAGCATTATGCTTAACAGAGAAAAACTGAAACCATTCCCTCTAAAATCAGGAACCAGACAAGGATGCCCACTATCTCCACTCCTATTCAACATAGTTCTGGAATTGCTAGCCAGAGCAATTAGGCAAGAAGAAGGAATAAAAGGAATACAAATAGGTAAAGAAACTGTCAAAATATCCCTATTTGCAGACAACAGGATCCTATACCATAAAGACCCAAAAAACTCTACTCAGAAGCTTCTAGACATCATCAATAGCTATAGCAAGGTAGCAGGATATAAAATCAACATAGAAAAATCATTAGCATTTCTATACACTAACAATGAGCAAACTGAAAAAAATGTATGAAAACAATTCCATTTATAATAGCCTCAAAAAAAATCAAATACCTAGGTGTAAACCTAACAAAAGATGTGAAAGACCTCTACAAGGAAAACTATACACTTCTGAAGAAAGAGATTGAGGAAGACTATAGAAAGTGGAGAGATCTCCCATGCTCATGGATTGGTAGAATCAACATAGTAAAAATGTCGATACTCCCAAAAGTAATCTACATGTTTAATGCAATTCCCATCAAAATTCCAATGACATTCATTAAAGAGATCGAAAAATCTACTGTGAAATTTATATGGAAACACAAGAAGCCTTGAATAGCCAAGGCAATACTCAGTCAAAAGAACAATGCAGGAGGTATCACAATACCTGACTTCAAACTATATTACAAAGCAATAACAATAAAAACAGCATGGTACTGGCACAAAAACAGACGTGAAGACCAGTGGAACAGAATAGAGGACCCAGCTATGAAGCCACACAACTATAACCAACTTATCTTTGACAAAGGAGCTAAAAATATACGATGGAGAAATAGCAGCCTCTTCAACAAAAATGCTGGGAAAACTGGTTAGCAGTTTGCAAAAAACTGAAACTAGATCCATGTATATCACCCTATACCAAGATTAACTCAAAATGGATCAAGGATCTTAATATCAGACCACAAACTCTAAAGTTGATACAGGAAAGAATAGGAAATACTCCAGAGTTAGTAGGTATAGGTAAGAACTTTCTCAACGAAACCCCAGCAGCACAGCAACTAAGAGATAGCATAGATAAATGGGACCTCATAAAACTAAAAAGCTTCTGTTCATCAAAAGCAATGGTCTTTAAAGTGAAGAGAATACCCACAGAGTGGGAGAAAATATTTGCCAACTATACATCAAACAAAGGACTGATAACCAGAATATATAGGTAATTTGAAAAACTAAATTCTCCCAAAACTAATGAACCAATGAAGAAATGGGCAAGTGAACTAAATAGAACTTTCTCAAAAGAAGAAATTCAAATGGCCAAAAAACACATAAAAAAATGCTCACCATCTCTAGCAATAAAGGAAATGCAAATTAAAACCATGCTAAGATTCCACCTGACCCCTGTTAGAATAGCCATCATCAGCAACACCACCAACAACAGGTGTTGGCAAGGATGCGGGTAAAAAGGAACCCTGTTACACTGTTGGTGGGAATGTAAACTAGTACAACCACTTCGGAAAAAAATTTGGAGGCTACTTAAAAAGCTAGACATTGATCTACCACTTGATCCAGCAATACTACCCTTGGGTATATACCCAAAAGACTGTGACACAGGTTACTCCAGAGGCACCTGCACATCCATGTTTATTGCGGCACTATTCACAATAGCCAAGTTATGGAAACAGCCAAGATGCCCCAGCACTGACGAATGGATTAAGAAAATGTGGTATCTATACACAATGGAATTTTATGCAGCCATGAAGAAGAACGAAATGTTATCATTCGCTGGTAAATGGATGGAATTGGAGAACATCATTCTGAGTGAGGTTAGCCTGGCCCAAAAGACCAGAAATCATATGTTGTCCCTCATATGTGGACATTAGATCAAGGGCAAACACAACAATGGGATTGGACTTTGAGCACATGATAAAAGCGAGAGCACACAAGGGAGGGGTGAGGATAGGTAAGACACCTAAAAGGTTAGCTAGCATTTGTTGCCCTTAACGCAGAGAAACTAAAGCAGATACCTTAAAAGCAACTGAGGCCAATAGGTAAAGGGGACCAGGAACTAGAGAAAAGGTTAGATCAAAAAGAATTAACCTAGAAGGTAACAAACACGCACAGAAATCAATGTGAGTCAATGCCCTGTATAGCTATCCTTATCTCAACCAGCAAAAACCCTTGTTCCTTCCTAGTATAGCTTATACTCTCTCTACAACAAAATTAGAAATAAGGGCAAAATTGTTTCTGCTGGGTATTGAGGTGGTTGGGTGGGAGAGGGAGAAGTGGAGTGGGTGGTAAGGGAGGGAGTGGGGGCAGAGGGGAGAAATGACCCAAGCCTTGTATGCACATATGAATAAAAATAAATAAATAAATAAATTGTCATATATAAAAAAAAGAAGTTTGTTAATAATACTCAAGAAATAAAAATCTGAGGCATTTCAGAAGCATGTAAGGCAAGCACCACAGGAAAATGCTCATCTATTTTGCTGCTTTCAGTCAAGTCCCACATACATGTGATGGATAATTCCAATGGAATCCATGAGTATGAACATCTGAGTTCCCCTCAATTCATATTCTTCATGTGTTCTAGTTGAAAATACCTTTCAGGTTTGTTATTTGGATTTCAAGGGTTTAGACATAAAGATTCATAAGCTTGTCATATACCAATCCTTTAATCCTAACACAATGAATCAAATGAAAACCATAGGGATTGGACTACATTATTTCAAATTAGTGCATTGAAGTGTCAGTGGACATTTATTGAATGTCTAGTATCCCTCCAAGCAGTATGCTGGATGTAGAGAGTTTATAACAGATTTGAAACAGTGTATTAGGTCAAGCACTTGATAGAGAATACCCCATGTCTTGCATCTTTTGCAAGAAATTCAGGGTGTCAGATATGATCTCTGTCATTCCAATTTCACAACTGGAGTAAAGAAAACCTCTGTAAAGTTATTTACTGTCCTCCAGGCCAGTGAGAAAATCCTCTTTTGTTACCTTCCTCTGACACTCTCTGTACAAGAGGAAGAAGACAAGAGTAAATGGAAAGAAAAGGCTGTCAAAAAGGAAATGTAATCAAGAAATTTTCGTATATGGTATGGATTTTGAGCCTGATTTGAAAAGTCTTGGAAATACAGGAAGTAAGAATGGGAATGTAGTCACTTATAGGAGAATAAAGAAATTGGAAATGAGTATAGCAATCTCTGTTTTGGGGAAATCCATCCACATCAGGGAACCATGAAGAAAGAGTAGTAGAGTAGGAGTGGGAGATTCAACAGAGGACTGCAAACAAAAGTTTGAGGTGAAAGGGTCAATTCACTGAAAAGGAGAACATGATCCAGTGTTTAAAGTTTTTCAGGGTATGAACATCAAATGATCTGATGAAAGAACATATATTTAAAAGCACCAAACAAATTTAAAATTAACTTCATCACTTTTAGCTCTAGTATTGTAATCTCACACTCCCCTCACCTGAGTTTTCAAGAAGGGGTCATGCTCATGCTTTGTGTTTATGTTCTGGAAATGTCATGAACTGTCCTTTCCTTTTCTTCTGCAAAGGATATGCTTTTCTTTATCAATCAAAAAGGGTCTCTCATCTTCAGAAATACAAGCAGTATAAAATCTTGCAGAGCACTAAAAGAGGAACCAAATTCTGGAGTGAGTAGGAGGAATATGTCTTTTTGGTTGCATAGATATTAAAGTTAGGGAAACTTCTAGAATCATCCAGATAGAGCAGCATAACTCAGAAATTGTATGGTTGGTGTCCGTCATCATAACTATTCAAGAATAAGAATAGGCAAAATATACTATTGAAAATCTGGAAAATTGAAGGACACATAACAAAGTCAAAACTTAAGAAAGCTACTCTGATTGTTACAAAACCTGATATGTTAGACATGTTTACCTTTGTCATCACCACACCCACTCTCCATCTTCCTTACTTAACACTCCATGCAAAATAATAAATCACTAGTAATACTAATTATTTTTTCACTAAAATAAGTAATTAGGAATACATTTAAATTATTTCAAAATGAACATAAAACTACTAAATATTTGCCAGACTAGCATCCTCATTTGACTTACACCTGATTGAAGAGGAAATTTCCAAAAGTAATTTTTGAAAATTTAAAATGTACTTATAGAAGTTAAACCATCATAAACAAATATTTACCTTACAGTGAATCAAAAAATACTCAAAGGGGTCACCAACAGCTATGTTCACTGCATCATCATTCCTTAAAATCTTCTAATACCTGTATAAGTTGGGTATGACTCCAATATTGCTGACCCATTTGGTGGCACTCATCACTAACTTTCATGTTTAACCCACCACTAATACTTGCAGTTACAAAGCATACAATTCCTGTGACAATTCACTTCTTATAAATATGAAATTTGACCTGGGTGTAGCAGCCAATATAGCTTGGAATTCTGAAGATTCAGTTCAATTATAAAAAAAGTAGATAAATGTTGAAATGATACAGTTAAAGCTCTGTAGTATTTTAAAAGGAAATATTACAAATGAAAAAGAATTTAATTAATCCATATTGGTGTTGTTTAATAGCTCTGAAAGCATATGATAATGTGGTAATGACTGCAAAAGTGTTCTTAAAAACATTTTAGAATCTCAGGTAAACTTGGTCCTTCACAATGTTTTCTGAGTGTTTGACTACTGTTCATTAATGGTTTGTAGCTGATAGTTCAGTAATGTTTTATGGTCAGTCAGTACTATGCTGAAACTATAGCAATATAGAGTAGGGATCCAAAAATGTTGAGTGTTGACCTCTAGAAAGTACACACATGAAAAGCATTTCATTTTCTAGTAATACATAGAGTTACCATCTTCAGATTTTCCAGTCCTGGCCTCGATAATACTATGTCAGATAATTGTAGAGTTAAGCCCTCTTAACCTAGAAATGAATATGTAACCATGCAATATTAAATATACATTAAGCTTTCTATAACTAGTGATCAACAAGTGAATACCCTTGCATTATTTTGCTTGGGTCATGTTCTGGGTTTACCACCAAGCACCACCAGTGGATTCTGGCTCACTGATCCCAGGAAACCATAGGGGAGACACATAAGATTAGTTTTGAAAGTTCAGTGTACAGCAAGCAAATGTGTTCCAGAAACCTTCTGGAACCCAGAGTAAGCCAGAGTTGGAGTGCTTTGTCTCTACATACTGGGCACATTCCATGGGAATCACAGTGAGAAACCAGAGCCACAACAGGAGGGGATTCCCACACATAACATATTTTAGCAGCTGAAGGACTGTGACTTTGTCCATTGTCTTCATTTTCAATTTCCAGTACTACACCTTTGCTTACTACAAACAGCAGCTCATAATGATTAGAATGAATGAACAATTTCTGTAATAGATGTATTCGACTATTTTTTAAGACCTATGTTAATAAGGTGTGCCTTTGAAGGTAGCATGGTGATACGTCAACTTCTTAGTCTCACAAAAATTTAACACTTCATATTTTCATGTTTTTTGGTGGTTCTGGTGTTTGTGCTCAGGGCTTTGCACTTGCTTAGCAGGCACTCTACCCTTTGATCCATTCCTCTTATCCTTTTTCCCTTAGTTTATTTTTTAGATAAGATTTCATACTTTTGCTCAAGCTGGTCTTAGACAGGGATTGTTATACCACTCCCTCTCACCACACCCAGTTTGTTGAGTTGGTGTCTCACTAATATTTTGCCTGGACTTTCCTTGAACTGTAATACTCTCATCTCTGCCTCCTAAGTAGGTGGGACTACTGGCATATACCAAACACCTTACAATTTTTAATAGGCCTAGTATTACAGTATTAAGACATATTAATCAACCATACAAAGTAACTATGCAGGCAACCAAGGAAGAAACCTAAACATGTATTTCTGTAGCCCTGACATTCAGAGGTCCAAAGTGGGATATATCATCACACAGATTAAGTTTTCATTTGGTGGATGCTTTTCATATGTTCTGACCTTAGGAATAGAAAGCAATAATGTGTAGTTAATACAGATTTGAGACCCTATCCAGGTCTTTTGCTTACTAGTTTAAGAGTTGATAGTTTATACAGTTAAAAGAATTGAAGAATGAAGCTATTAAAGGAATTTTTCTCCCAAGGAATACACATTGCTCAAGTTGAAAAATCCAGCCATCACTTAACATGTGTTCATATGTATTCAGCTCCATTGTTCAGAAAATTTATTGCTAAGAATTAAAAGCACTGCATTCAAGAAAAAATCAAGATGTGTATGCTTATTTCTTTTCAAGAAATGATTTATCACATGTCTTGTCTATTTTAAATTTTTTGGTTCATGTCAATGCCAGGAAGTTTCAGAGGGTAAAAGATGTATCTTCATTCCCATCACTTCCTAGACTATGCTTTCATTCCTATAGTTTGATGGGGAGAAATCAAGTCACCTGCTTCTGTAGTAAAAGCAAGTAGAAAGTTTGAGCCAAGGTCTATATAGGTCATTGCGAGGGCTGCTCTGAAGGAATTGGGATCTAAACTGAATTTTTCACTTATATGCATTCTCTATAATTTTTCTTATTTAGATTTTTTCCATAACAATAATAGTATTTTGGCTATATAAGGATTTTTTTACAAAATATGCACAGAAGTGACACGAATTTCTTGGTATCACTAATCAAGGTAATGAAGAGGAGATCAAAACTGCAGTCTAGAGGTAATAATTCAGTAACTTGCCTATTCTGTGCATGACTCAAAATTGAAATTAATATATTCTTAGAAAAATATTAGGCTATATACCTTATAGTTTGAGCAGATAAAATAATTCCCAGTGCCAAAATTTTCATGTGATCATATGCATGGAAGCCAGTTCAAGAAGAAATGCATATCTCACTACTATAAATTATTGTTTTCCTATAAATATTGTACAGTATTTGACCATGGGTACACATTCTGAATATATATGAAATTCACAGGAGTTCTAAAGCTATTAGACTAATAATGTACCTCAACTTTGTCTAATAAACCAGAGAATTTCATGTATAATTAAAGAATTGAACTCAACAGAACATTTTTGTATGCATTATTTCCTAGAGTGAGTGTCTTTGATAACAGAACTTTGGGCTTTTACCAGTAGGCAGGATTCCAACGTTTTACCTTAAATATGAAGAGAGCATTTCCTATTTATTTAATTTTATCAGTAAGCTTTTAGTTGAGAATATTCTAGAATGTCTTAAACATACTTATATTAAATTAGATGTGATATGTTCTAAGGTTAAAAACACTGCAGTGACATATAAGCTGTATTCTTTGTCATATTTTTAAGACATACTCTCATTGCTGTTGTATTTTCAATAGCATATGTCACTGAAATAGAAAATTTACTGTTTCCTTTCTCCACATTTAAAACTTCCTAAGTAAAATTACTTGGATTAAATGTGTATTTTTCTGGGTTTTAGAATAGCTGCCAAAGTACAACATTCTTCTATTGAGCCAACTTTTGGTAATGCTGTACAATGGTCAGAAAAATACCTCACCAAATAAAATGTCATCATAAAAATTTATCCATGAGCTTATTAGCTCTCAGTAGTAGAAAAGATCCTATGCAAAAAGGTAAGGGGATTTCCTAATTTTTTCCCTAATTTAAGACTGAAATTCAGGATATCTCTGACAGATGCTTTCCTTTTACTAAGTACACAATGAGTTATGTACCTCTGGATTGGCACAGTCTTTTCTCCAATTTTGCTGAGATGTAGGAAATAGCTTGTTAAGGAAGAATTGATAGCAGTGAATCCAATTCTTTATTTCCATTCAAGAGGCAGGACAGTAGATTGGCTAATGGAGTAATGGTAGAGAAAACACAGACTTTGGTAGATTCCTCCTTCCACATTCACTTAGAACAATTCTTGTAATTTTATCATTAGTGTAGCACTTAATTTTAAGGTATGCTGTGCTCCGTGGTACTATTACAGCTATCAAGGAAGAGACTATCTGTCCTGCTCTTCACCATAACCTAATGCTTGGCACAGATTTAGGACTTCTTATGTTGTCCAAGTTTGTCGAAGATGTCATGTAAAAATAAGAAAGAAGGAATGGGAAGATTGACTACCTGTAATTACACTCTGCCCCACTGAGCATGTTCAACACTGACCCACAGCCCATAATTGAAGGACCAGAAAAGGATATTAACATAGGTCCAAAGTACTTCACAAAGACATTATTTTCTGGTGGCAATAGGTTTTGAACTCAGCTCTTCATGTTTTCTGGTCAGATGCTGTTCCATTTGGACAACAAAGACATTATTATTAAAATCAAAGAAGAGCAAACTGAAGGTGCTGGACAATTCCTTCTACCTGACAGGAGTCAAATTTGAGATGGCTATACTCAAAATTAAAATGCAAACTTATTAATGAAAGTTTTCTTATATGAATTAATTTGTGGCACTTAAATCTCTCTTGCATTTAAGATGATGACTTTCCAAGGAAGTTGCTAAATTCTTTATTCAGATTTCATAAAATCTGTAAACATGTCCAAGTCATATATGAACTTAGCAGTAGACATAGCTTAGCCTCAAGTAAGGACTTTCACTATATTTTGTCCTCTCCTTCATTCTCTTATCTGTTCCTTCTCCTCTTTGACTGGATCTTCTGAAGCCTGTAATTTCTTGACTTTTTAGAAAAAATTATAATGCTCCCAAGCTTAATATTACAATATTACCCTCAGGCAGGGCCTATTTTTCCTTCCTGTCCTCCATTTCTAAAAAACAGACAGTTTTGTTTGTTTCACATAGCTGTATAGGGAGTTTCATTATGACATATCCATGTATATGTGAATTATAAGCCAAATTGGTTAAACCCTTTAATTTTTATCCATTTCTTCTCCTTTTTTACCTTGATACCATTCTTAACAGTGATTTCAACAAGTTTAAAAATTCTATGTTCCTTCTTGTATATTAAAGCTAATTGATCATGTTTACCTTCTTTACTTGCTTCTTTTACCCTCCCTCTGATGATAGTGTCCTCCCCTTAACATGAGCTGTTTTTGATTCTTTCCTTCATTGTTTAGGTGTCTGTTTGTTGTTCACTGGGATTTTTGATTTGGTATTATACCAATACCTATACCTATTGATATGTAAGTCAGTGTGTCATGTTCCAAGGGTAGCCCAAGCCAAAATGTTAATCTCAAATGCCATCATAGAAAGAAGGGCTTGATATGGAGATATGGATGAAGTTATAGAGCAACTGCCTAGCAAGCACAAGACTTTGAGAACCATTATTGTGTACAGTTAATATATGCTAAGAAAATCTCACTGATTTTTCAATTTTTTATTATTGCTGTGGTGGGTGGGAGTACACTGGAGGATTTACAAAGGTTCTTATAATGAATCAAATCTATCACACTTGAATTCACCCCCTCCATTGCTCTCTTTCATCCTCTTAAAAGCACATTTCTTTTTTTATTCATTTATTCACATGTGCATACATTGTTTGGGTCATTTCTCCCCCTTGCCCCCTCCCACCCTCTACTCCCTTCCCACATAGACAGAATGACAAAAAAAGAAATCACAGCATATAATATCAAAAAAATATAAAATACAGAACAAGGCAGCATGATTGAAAGGATGGAACATTAAATAAAAAATCATTTTTCAGATAGGGTCTTACTTTCATTTTGGCCATGCTGACTTTGTACTGTGAGCATCCTTCTCTCTGCCTAGGATTAGAGGTGATAGCCATGGATGCCCAGAGCCACTTAATTTTCACTGACATACTAATAATATTTACTCAAATGCTGCATAAAATTTAAGCAAACTGAAAAATTGCAATGTATGTGGATGGACTCATCAATGCAATACAATTATAAATCAAAGTAGAAATACCTATTCAACTGATTTAAGACAGTACCCATGAAATTCAAACAAAATGCTTTAACACAACTTACAGACTCATGTCACCCTAATACACTAAGTTTTCTCTTATTGAGCTGCTGTTGTTTTTAACAGGGTGTTGATAGTGTCCAAGTATTGACTTATGTGTGGTCCTGTTCAGGTTTCCATGGAGCTGAATTTATAGACAGACTTCAGAATGAATTTTATTCTATGGAGTAAAAATGAGAAACAACTAGCTCCCAGTTCATTAGGAATGATACATAAAACAACTATATATTTTTTCATTTTTCTTTTATTATTCATATGTGCATACAAGGCTTGGTTCATTTCTCCCCCCTGCCCCCACCCCCTCCCTTACCACCCACTCTGCCCCCTCCCTCTCCCCCCCAATACCCAGCAGAAACTATTTTGCCCTTATTTCTAATTTTGTTGTAGAGAGAGTATAAGCAATAATAGGAAGGAACAAGGGTTTTTGCTGGTTGAGATAAGGATAGCTATACAGGGCATTGACTCACATTGATTTCCTGTGCGTGGGTGTTACCTTCTAGGTTAATTCTTTTTGATCTAACCTTTTCTCTAGTACCTGTTCCCCCTTTCCTATTGGCCTCAGTTGCTTTAAAATATTGAATTTTATTGTGTGATTTGGAAAACTCTACACAAATCCACAATTTAATCATTTTAATTATTTTACATCATGCAACTACATGAGGATTTTTTACTGCACATTTACTTGTTTTATTAAAATGGAAACATTGTCACATTTTTCTCAATGACATGTTTTCTGTTGTTATTTTTCTTTCTATGTAGCCCATGCAGCTAAGGAACTTGCTATATACCTTGATGGGTCTCAAAGTTGCTATCTATCTGCCTCCACAGCCAAGTTATGAATAACTACAGTGTAAAATGAACCTTTCAGCACAGCTCTTAGAATCACATCCTCTTATTACTCCATCATCTATCATATGTGTGGCAGGAATAAAGGTAACATTTTATGTTTCTTCAACAAAAGTTATGAAAACTGTGAACTCTCATGATGGCTAGAATGAACTTCTTTTATGTTGGTAAAATAAAGTGGGATCAATGAAGATTTCCCATCACTTTTTCTATACATAATTTTTCTGTCCTTTGTTCTTTCATGCATTTGAAAGCTTTCCCACATAGCTTACATATATAAGGTTTGTGAACGTGTGACTTATTCCTTCTGTTTGAAAGGAAATGAAATGAATATATTCAGCTATATTTTCCTTAAATCTATAGTTTTTCTCAACAGTGTGAGTACTTTCATCTTTTGAAGGTACTGAAATGTGTGAAGACTTTCTCACCTTGCTTACAGAAGTGTGTTTTACATGCTTTTGAAGGGCATTGAAACATGAGAAGGCTTTCCTCAGGGTTTCTCTCTAGTGTGAGCTTTTTCATGTCATCTCAGGTTACTAAAACATACAAAGGCTTTCACACAATTCTTATGTTAATAAGGTTATCTCCAGTGTGTGACCTTTTATGTATTCAAAGTCTATGAAAAATAATAAAGTCTTTTCCATATTGTTTACATTGATATGTGTTTTTCTCCAGTAAGTTATTTTATGTTGTTGAGGGACACTGAAATATTTGATGTCTTTGCAACATTGCTTACATCCATGGTGTTTCTCTCCAGTGTGAATTCTTTCATGTTTGTGAAGGTCAATTGAATGAGTGAAGAATTTCCCACATTGCTAATATCCACAATCTTTCTCTCCAATGTGAATTTATTCTTGTTTTTTAAGGTAACTGTAATTTTAAAAGGCTTTCCCATGTTGATTACATCCATAGGGCTTGTCTTCAGTGTGGATTATTTCATGTCTTCAAAGGACAGTGGGATATGTGAAGGCTTTCCCACATAGCTTACATCTATAGGGTTTCTTTCCAGTGTGAGTTCTTTCATGGATATCAAGGGTAGCAAATAAAATGAAGGTTTTCTCACATTACTTACATCCATATGTAAAAAAAAAAACCAATGTGGGTTTTTTTCATGATTTTGAAGGGTACTGGGATGTATGAAGGTTTTTCCATAATGCTTACATTCATAGTTTCTCTACAGTGTAAGTTTGTTCTTGTTTCTTAAGATATGTGAAAGCTAACAAAGGATTTCCCACACTGCTTACATTCATATAGTTCTCTCCATTATGAGTTCTTTCATGTGTTTCAAGGAGAGTGGAATATGCAAATATTTTCTCACATTTCTCAATCCATAGGATTTCTCTCCAGAGTGGGTTCTTTGATAACACTAAAGTGAGTGGAATGAGTGAAGCTTTATCACAATGCTAACATTTGTATGTTTTCTATCCAGTAGTTGTTCATGAGCCTTGAAGTGATTGGAAGCAGTGAAATTTTTCTGCATTCCTTAGGCTCATTTTTTAGGTTTCTCTCCAGTGTGTTCTTTCATGTTTTTGAAACTCACAGGTCAATATGAAGGTTTTTCCACATTTCTTACATCTGTAAGTTTTGTCTCCATTGTGAGTTTTTTCATGAGTTTAAATGGCACTGGAATATGTGAAGAATTTCCCACATTGCTTACACACAATGGGTTCTGTACAGTGTGTGAATTCTTTCACAACTGTGAACTTCATGGGAAATTATGAAGGCTTTACCATCTTTGCTCTTTACCTCCTTTTGCCAGGGAAATTGGGATTCTTGCTATCACTGGAAACAAATAATGTCAAGAAGTATGGCCTGTTTAAAATGACATTGTTTTACTTTGCAATGAAACAAGTTATTAATATCGGTGGTTTTTCCAAACAAGATGATTTTTATCAGGTGACCAACCACCTGAGTGAATTGTTATAAATGAAACAAAGAAGTAAGTGACCACAACAAATACAGGCCTGTAAAAAACCCTATGCTGGAGAAATGCAAAATGCTGAAGTGGTTAAAGCCTTGAAACTTTTGGTATAGCCATGAGAAATTGTAGACAAGTAGAACTTAATATATGTTACTACCGTGCTGCAATCAATAAGCAGAATCCCTTTTTATAGAACATATTTAAATTCTTCATACCATAAGTTATCCTATTCACTAATAAATAATAATGCATTATTGTAATGACTACCCATATCTTCATGTCTCTTTCATTTTTACTTCTCAGAGTGAAAACAATAACACTTTTTACATTTTTAATCAAATGTTTCTAATACTTTCAGGAATATAGTCACATTTTAAATCATGATTTGTAAAGCAGCAAATTTCAAAATCAATTTAACATTGGCAACTGAATCCTTTCTCTTAAGTCTCTCAAGAAGTTCCATATTCTTAGGGCAAAATAGTTTCTGCTGGGTATTGAGGGGGTGGGGGGAGAGGGAGGGGGTGCAGTGGGTGGTAAGGGATGGGGTGGGGGCAAGGGGGAGAAATGACCCAAGCCTTGTATGCACATATGAATAATAAAACAATGAAAAAAAGAAAAAAGAAAAAAAAAGAAGTTCCATATTCTTTTCTTTTCTTCTTCATACCTTCCTGCTCACCCCTCCTTTCATTCTCACTCTCAGTTCCTAATTTTAGCTAGTTTACTAATACTTATAATTGTTACTTGTTAGATGTATTTTATTTTTGAATTCATATAAAGCCTGAAATAATGTCTTTTGGTGCTTCTGAGGATTTTGTCATTTTCTATACAATAAGCAAAAACAAACTTCAACAAAATCAGTGTCTGGAGTTAAACTGTAAATATCATACCATACATGCAGTCCTTGGATACCCAATAAGAAGAGTGAACATGCATATCAAACTGGAACCTAGTGAACATTAATTAAGCATAACATTTTTAACCTTTTCTATTCCTCTTAATCAGGAATTTATATTATTTCAAACTTTTATGAAACCATTCTATCTTATTTTCCAAAGGTATCAAGAGAATATCCATTCATTTGTTCACGGTTACTAAGCTGTACTAAGATAATATGAAGGGTGAGTTAAGGGCATCTGGGATGATCAATGAAAGAAATAATGAAGTCATAAGCCATGATGTAAGTGCTAGATAAATAGTAAAATAAATTGATCACTTTCCCTGGGAAGATGTGGAAAATTCACTTTGTTTTTGGCACTACAACGCTTTGAACTAAGGACGTTGTGCTTGCTAGGCAGTTGCTGTTCCACTTGGGCCATTCCTCCAGCTCTCCTCTCCCCCTTTTATTAAGATAGGGACTCACTATGTAGTCCAAGCTGGTCTCTAACTTGAGGTCTTCCTGTCTTATCCTCCTGAATGCTGGGATTACATTTGTGCACCAAAACACTTAGTTTGTAGTCTGCCTTGTTTTTGTGAACTTAGTAGAAGAACAATAACCACTAAATTAGGAGAGGCCAAGGCTATGTCAAAATGAAGCTCTGAAGGATAGGACTGGGATGGGGTATCAAAATTAAGCTCAGAGGATGGTACTTGGCTGGGGTGGAGTTAACATCCTGCAGACTGAACAGTTAGATCTAGGTGTCCCTCAGGTAATTCTATTTCTACAAATTTCCCCACATCCCAGCTGCTGTACTTATTGCAGAATGAATTACTAAGTGAATGGGTGGAGATGATGGCTACTTGCTGCTTGCCTTCATTAACTCCACTCTGTGCAACCCAGCTGGGAAGTGGGAAACTACAGTGGCTATCTATGACCCAGTCCACACCTCATTGGCATTCCTTCATTCATGCTTTTCCTTTCATGCAAAAAAGTTAAAGTTGTGTTTTGGAAAAACTTAAAATATTATTTCAACATACAGCATTCTCATAGCTGTGGTAACAGAAAGAATATATATATATTTCATCACATTCAGACAGCTAAAATTCAGTGACATTTCTAAAGAATAGCAAAGATGGAAGAAATTCAACCAAAGAAAGTCATTTTATGCCTCCAACTGAATTTTTAGCAACATGAAAAAGTGATCCAATGATCTGTCTGCATTGCCTTTGCATCTTTTTCTCTCACTAACTCATTTTCCACTTCATCTTCTATTTGTACAAGTTTCCATGTTCTGGATATTGATTTATATGCCATGAGTTTCTTATCATACTGTTATCTTTGAATGAATTGAAATTCACTATTTAAATACTTTGGAAGCAGAAATGAGTTAATATCTTTTCATTTTATTTTTTCTTCCATGTGGAACCAATATTACATCTGAGGTTGACCTTGGTGAAGTATCAGAAAACAGAAACTTTTTCAGATATTAGCTACTGGAGTATTCTTTTTTCCTAAGAGATTGAGGAATTTTAAATAATTTTCCAGGAAAATATTTTAAGTAGAATATAAGTGGGCTGGGGCTGTAACTGAATCACAGTGTGTGTGTCTAGCATGAACAAGGCTCTGTGTTTGATCCCCAGCACTGTGAGAAGATAAGTTATCCACAGGTTTGCCAAAGAACATGTAGCATAAAATTATACTGTTTATTACAGCTTAAAATCACTTGCTTACCTTACTGAGGCAGAACACTGTCTTGGGAAGAGCATATATTTTTTCTCCTATACTGAAAATTAAGGCCAAGTTGAGTGAAATTAAACCTTTTTTACTTTCCATTTTTTATTATGCTCAAATATTACTCAAGCAATAAACATGATGGATTTGTTTCCTAAACCATGAGAAAAATGTGAACTGCTTGAAAAATTGTGAAATCCTACTGAGGTCATTGATGAATATGAACATGTTTGGTCACTTTTCTCAAGAGTCTACTTCTCCCCAATGAGTTAGGAAACCTGTGGCTCACAGGGAAACAACCTCCAGTTTCAAAGTGAGCAGAGTGGAAAAAAGCACTAAGTTTAATGGATCTCCTCAATGAGCAACTACCTTGACTGTGGCAGCAATATGCACTCTACATTCTATGTCTTTTGGCTCCATCTCAGGGATGAATTTGATAATTTACAAATAATTGACTCACTGCCTTCAAACCTAAGCAAAACATCAAATTAAAATTCTTTCTTCTGACCTCCAAGCTGTCTTTGTTGAAAGCCATGCCTCAGCTCTTGTAGAGTTAATTTCTTTATTCATCTTGGTTGGAGTCAAGTTTTAAATAAAGCTTCAAGCTACTTAAAGATTTTCAAGGACAACCGCTGTCATGAGAAAAGGTATTGACAGAGAGACAGATAAAAGTAAGCAGCTCTGCTGTGTAGTAGGAGAGTGGGAAAATAGTGGAATGCGGAGGAAACACCTGAGAGAAGTGGTGGCAAGGAGAACAGAGAAGGGAAAACAAAGAGCCAGTAGCTGAGAAGAGTTAAGAGAGAGCCTGAGGACACAGAAAGCATACAGTGGGAAGGGAAATCAACAACCTGCATTATTAGGATGCAGAGATTTTGCAAGTCTTCAGTGAAGGAGCAGTTGCGAAGTTTGATAATTAAAAAAAAAACCCTTCCTATAGGCTGCATGTGTTGTCTCACTCCTGCAAATTCAGGTATTCAGAAGATGGAGATCAGGAGGATGGCAGTTTGAGGCCAGCTCAGGCAAAAATTTATAGAGATCCCCATCTCACATAGAGCTGGGCATGTTGGTGTGTTTGACAGTAAACAAAAACCACTATCTGAAAAATAGCTAAAGGAAAAAATACACTCGAGGGTGTGGCTCAAAGGGTAAAGCTCCTGCCTATCAGGTGCAAGTTCCTGAGTTCAAAGTCCAGTATCACCAAAAATAAAAGTTCCTATGGCTAAAAAATTGAGAAACTGCCTGAGAAGTTAACTGACTGTGAAGACAGAACTTATGAAGGATGATGAAAATTCAAATGAACCATTTGTATACATTTTAGTGCAGATGCTTTAAACCTTGAAGTATAAAACACTAGAGAGGTTCCAAAGAACACTACAAATATTTTTCAAAAAAGAATATTTTAGAATCATCTTTTTCTTGAGACTGTTTTGCTCCCTCCTCCTTTCCAGCTGTACTATCTAGAAGCCTGATGGACACACCCTTTTCTGAGTTGGGCCTTGCTTGTTAGCACTTCCCAGCTTGTGGCAGAGACCATGGTGTTTCTCCTGGACCCACACGCTTTCTGTTGGACATTTCATACCTCAGCTAACAGCTGCATGTCTTTTGACCAGGTTACTTTTGCTGCCACTGTCATTTTCATCCATATTTCTATGGATCAAATATTTTTAAGATTAAAAATGGAACTAGAATGAGTTGTGGGAACATAGCTTGTTGTAATCTTATATTAGTTTTAGACTCAGTTTTGGTTTCATGTAGTAACCAGTTAATTCCCCCATAATAACTGCTGAAAAGTATCAATACTCAGTCTTGGATTCCATTCTGTCATTATCCAGAGTTCCTTTTTAAAACTTTTAAAATGTTAATAAAATCCAAGTGAAGATGTCTAGACAATGCCACTGTGTCATAAAAATTATTTTGATTTGGATATACAATGACCAAGTTGGTTGTATTCCATAGATGCAAGGACAGTTCAACATGTATAAATCCATAAGGGTAACACAGCATGTAAACAGAAGCAAGGAAAAAAAATACATGATCCCCCAATAGATGCAAAAAACCTTTCACAAAATATAATACTCTTTCATAATAAAAGCTCTGAAGAAATTAGGAATAGAAGGAATGTTCCTCAACATAATAAAGGCTATATATGACAAAACTAGAACCAACATCGTACAAAATGGAGAACAACTCAAACAATTCTGTTAAAATCAGGAATAAGACAGGGCTGTCTGCTTTCTCCACTCCTATTTAATATAATTTTGGAATTCCTAGCTACAGCAATAACACAAGAGAAAGGAATAAGAGGGATTCAGATAGGCAAGGAAGAAGTCAAACTCTTCTTTTTGCAGGTGACATGATTTTATACTAATAGACCCTAAAAACTCTACCAAAACACTATTATATATGATAAACACTTTCAGCAAAGAAGTAGGATACAAAATTAACATACAAAATTAGTAGCCTTCCTCTATATTAACAACGAACAAACTAAGAAAGAAATCAGGGAAACAATCCCATTTCCAATAGCCTGAAAAACAATAAAGTACCTTGGAGTAAATTTAATGAAAGAAACCAGACCTTTTTAATGAAAACTTTAAAGCACTGAAGAGAGAAATAAAAGAAGACATCAGAAGATGGAAAGATCTTCCATGCTTGTGAATTGGTAGAATCGACATTGTGAAAATAGCCAAACTACCAAAATCAATCTACAAGTTCAACACAATCCTTATCAAAATTCTGATGGCATTCTGCAAAGAAATAGAAAAAACAATCTTGAAATACATGTGGAAACTAAAAGACTTTGAATAGCCAAAGCAATTCTGAGCAAAAAGTTCAGTGCTGGAGGCATTGCCATACCCAACTTCACACTATACTGCACAACCATAACACTAAAAACTGCATGGTATTGGGATAAAAACAGCAAGACTAATAGATCAGAATAAAAGACCCAGACATAAACCCACACATCTATAGCCAACTGATCTTTAACAAAGGAGCCCAAAGCACATGATGCAGTAAAGATAATCTCTTTAACAAATGCTGCCAGGAAAAGTGGGTATCAATATGTAGAACACTGAAACTAGATCCATGTCTTTCATCCATCACCAAAATCAACTCAAAGTTGATCAAAGACCTTAATATAAGGCTTGAAACTTTGAAACAACTCTAGGAAGCAGTACAAAATGGACTGGAGCAGATAAGTGTAGGGAATGACTTCGTAACAGAACTCAAGAGACTTAGCATTTAAGAGAAATAATGAAAAAATGGGTTGGCATTAAAATAAAGAACGTGTTCACAGCATAAGAAACAGTCACTGGACTAAAGAGACAGCCCACAGAGTGGGAGAAAATCTTTGCTGGCTACTCATCTGATAAAGTACTAATATCCAGAATCTATAGGGATCTCAAAAACCTCAACACCCAAAGAATCAACATCCCAATGAAGAAATGGACACATGAATTAAACAGGGCACTCTCAAAGGAAGAGGTATATATAGTCAGGTAATTCTTGAAGAAGTGTTCAATTTTCCCGATTATAAAATAGATGCAAATCAAAACAACACTTAGATTTTATCTTACCCTTGGTAGAATGGCCACAATTAAGTGTAACAACAACAACAAATGCTGGCATGGATGCAGCACAACTGGAACCCTTATACACTGTTTCTTAGTGGGAATGCAGATTAGTACAATATCTATGGAAAACAGTGTGCAGATTCCTCAAAAATCTAACAATCTGTCATATAATTCAGTGATACTGCTCCTCGGCATCTATGCAAAGGAACCTAAGACAGGATATAACAGGGACACCTTTTCACTGATATTCATCACAGCACTATTCACAATAGCCAAGATTTTGAAATAACCCAAGTGACCTAAAACTGATCAAGAAAATGTGGTATATATACACAATGGAGTATTACTCAGTCATAAGGAATAATGACATGTGGCTTGAAGGATGTAATTGGAGGACATTATGTTACATGAAGTAAGACAGGCTCAGAAACAGAAAGGCCACATGTTTTCTCTTATACATGGGAGATAGATCTAAATGATAAAAATATACACAAAAACAAGCATGATCAAATATAATCTCAGATGTAGAACATGTTTGTAATAGTGGAACTACTCTATAGAACTTGGGGAAAAAGGGCAAGGAAAAGAGAATGCTAAAGCATCAGTGATATCACATAAGATATGAAGGTAGAAGATATAAGCATGTGTATTGAAAGCTGTTGAAAAATGGAGGTGGGAGGTAAAAGGGAAAGGGAGGGTAATGGAAGGGGATGAACAGACCAAAATAAAATATACCCACAGTGGGAATACATTGAGACGCCCCTTTGAACATCAACTTAAATATTAATAATGAAAAACCGGACTATAAAACAGGTACAGTGTGTATGTGAGGGGATACTAGAGGGGGAAGTATGAATGGATATTAAGGCGACTGTATATGTTAGATGGACTTCATATATCATATGAAATAGAACAAAGAAACCTCTTGCAATTGCTTTAAGTGAGAGGGGAGGAGGTTGAGGGGGAGACACGATGAGGGCAATGTAACTAATGTACAATATAAGTCTAATTGCAATTGTCACTATGAATCTCCTCCATATAATAAATATATCTTAATAAAAATTTATAAACAATTATTTTGATCTGAAAGGATTTGAGAATGTGCTTCTTTTCTGAACTCTCTTATCTGTGTAAAAGTAAAGTCTCTCAGAAGAATTCAATTGCCATTAATCCTTTCCCCCAGGGAATTTAACCAGGGAAGGTTGCTTCTTATCACCAATGACTGAGACAGGTATTATCATTGAAGTATTCTATCTCTCATCTTCTCCTAAAGACCCATTTATCTTTTCTCAAAATCACTTGTTTTCTGTTAAGTGCTCTTTCTCTCCCTTATTAAAATGTTATGTAATTTCCAAATTCTAACTGTGAACTCTTGTACATATCATAAACAATTTTTGTCACTTCTCTTGCTAACCTATCCTTTGTCAGTTTAATTTGCAGGCCCTCAAACACTAAACATAAGAGGATAGCAAAGAGTTTCTCCTTTCCAACACAGTATGAGCTTTTTGAATGTTCTACCAACACAGACTCAAGATACCTGTGTATTTGCCCACCTCTTCTCCATTCTGTACTGGGTCCCAACCTTCCTACTTACCACTTCTAATGGGCGTCTCTGCTTGTCAACCTCTATTGGAAAATACAGAAGATGCATTCTTCTTTCCATTGGCAAATTAAAATATATTGTGCTACTTGGAAATCAGAATAAAACACTAATCTTGGACAATCGCATTAAATTTTTTAATTAAAGAAAAATTATGATTAAACATATCCTTTTGATTACTGTCCTCTTCAAGCTAAAGTTTGTCTTACATCATACCAACTTTGCCAAAATGCTCAATATGGAACTTCTTTTTCAGTTAAGTTAAACTCTACTTTTTTGAAGATTTCAATTAATGCAATTATTTTCTCTGTGTTCATGAGAAAAATGAACCATTTTCCTTATAAGCCTCAGATAGTAACTGCTTTTCTTCTTGAGCCAGTTGAGAGTCTTGATTTCATATTAAATATAATATCATATCTAATTCTCTTAGTGGGGCACCTATAGATTCCTAAGATTCTAAGTGAAATCCCTTCCTCATTATAGAGATGTAAGCAGTCCTAGATAAGGATGTCGGGGCTTCAATTCTTACTGATGACTTCCTGTCTCTCAGGTTCCGTATCATGTGCCTTAAGCTGAGTTCCATGGTGCCACATATTGTCAAACTCCACCCTTCCTATAGGTCTAAGCCAATGCACTCTGCTTTTTCTCAGTGTGAAGATTCTTGCTGACAAACCTGAATTCTGATACTACATAACTTCAGTCTACTGCCAAATAGATTTGATAAATGCTGACTGCCAACACCCTGGGCTACTTCTACCTCTTATATTACATTTAGTGATGGCCTGCTTGAGTGCCACTCTGCAATCTCCCAAGGAACTCTCAGACACTGCTTACTTGATTGCCAGATGGAGACACCCATTCATCTCTTATTGCCTAAATTCTTCAACATTGCTAATTCTATTCTAATTGATAAATATCAACTTTAGATTCAGTCTAACACATACCAAGTTTTCCTTTGTAACTCTACTTTTAATAGTAGTTTCATTAACTCAAAGACATGAAAATTTAACAACATATTTTCACCAACTGGCAAAAAATAACTAATTTATTTTAATTGTTATTGTAAACTATAGAAAACTGATCCTTTTGATTTCCACTGTAGTTGCTCTCTACTGATGTTTGTAGTATCTATAATTGCACATTTTCTTAGATCACAATGTTAGAACTCGTAAGATTGTTTTTTCTCTTGTACCTCTAACCCTAATTCAAGTTAGTTAGAAAGGTTTTCTATAGTAGATTGTATCTTCCCTGTTCATAGGAACCTGTCTGTTGTTTAATGTCATAATTCCTGTAACAGTTTTGAACTTGAAATTTCCTGAGGTATGTATATAATGAATAGAACACATTTTCTCAAATATCTTTGCCCTATCACTTCCTTTTCATTATTTCAAAAAAGGTAGAGACTTTCAAATGTATCAGAACTTACCAAAACCAATTTCCTCGTGTTTCAAGACCTCTATTACCTGATTTCTTTAGTTAATAAACTGAGTCTCTTTGTTTTAGGTATCGGATTTGCACAGTTAATCAGTTTTGCCTTTCATATCTTTGAACAGATGGCTTGTTGCTCAGGACATATAGAGTCAAATAAATGTATGAAAATATTCAAGTTATAATTCTGTTACCAATATACTGTATCTATATCAGGTCTTAGTCCAGCCTAGACCCAGCTTCATTTAAAACACTAAGTGATGTGGGATTACAGCAGTTAGTCTCAAACAAATTATTTTTGGACTTGAGCCTTATTACAGATTTTTTTCCTACTTCTGTCCCACATAAAACATATGCAAATCATTTTTCATCAGATAAACCCAAAAACTACCTTCAAATTTTTATTTTCTTGAGTAGTAAATCAATTACTATGTGATTTTTTAGTTTTGCACTTGCCAGATAGTTAAAGGCCAGCACAATACTAGTCAAATATTTTAAATTCATATTGAAGGTTTATTTTTATATACTTTGGGATGTATTTAAATGTATGAGAAAATTGGCTCACCATCTGAATTTATAGTTGACTACATGCATAAAGATGCTATGTGATGGAAGATGGGTGATTATTTAGGGGCTCAAGTTGAAGAGAAACCAACATCTTTCAGGGTCATTAAGGAATGTGTCACTTTCTCAAAAGAAGTAGGTGTTAGGATAACTTTTTTAAATTGTGTTTTTCTTTTCAATTAGCACATTCATATATAACTTTATATCTTGAGTTTTTAGATAACACAATACAATTTTGCCAAAACTGGATAATATAGTAACTGAATTTAATTTTCTTGCCTTATAAAGGGACATAATTTTTATCTCTGTGGATTTGGATAGGGGAAGTCATGAGACTTCCTGGAGACTAGATCCATGGTAGGAAGCTTTAGTGACTTTAGTCAATAAAAATTTATGCATTTTAAAATAACTATTTGAATAAATTTTGTATGTTTTCACCAACAAAAGCAGATAAGTATGCAAAGTTATACTTATGACAATTAGCTGAATTTAGCCAGTCCAAAATATATACACATTTCAAAATATGTTGTATGTGATAAATATATACAATTTAAAAACTAAATTTAAAAATGTGAAGAAGTGTTCAACATCTTTAGCCATAAAAGAAGTGCATACCACAGCTACACTGAGATTCTTTCTCAACCCTGTCAGAATGGCAATCCTCAAGAAAAAAAAAATCAACTACAAATGCTTTTCAGGATGTAGGGTAAATGGAACCTTCATATACTGTTGGTGGGTACGTGAACTTTTACAACCACTGTGGAAATAAGTACGAAGGCTCATCTTAAATCTAAAAATAGACCTACCTTATGACCTTGTCATACCTCTGTTGTGCAAAGATCTAAAGGAGTAAAAATCAACATACAAGATAGACACCTGCATGCCCATGTTGACTGCAGCAACAGTCACAATAGCCAAGATGTGGAATCAGCCTAGGTGCCCAAAAACTGCTGAACAGATCGAGAAAATGTGGGATACATACACAATAGAGTGCCCAATAGCACAGGTTTTTGGTCATGTGCAATTTAGGCCTAATATGATGAAGAAGATAACAATAATGGGAAACAAGTACAGAAGGGGATTCTCTGTGGACATAATCAGGAGGGGACATGGGGAAAGAAGATTGTACTGTGTGAAGAGAAGAAATGTACACTGTATATATACATGAAAATAGTATAATGAACCCTATAAAATACTGTTTGAAAAAGGCAGGGTAGACAGAGTAGGATTTAAGGGAATATGACAGTGAGAATGACTTATTCAAAGTACTATGCTAACAAGATATTGTAAACTCCCTTATACTTTCTTTCAAAATTTCTGTCCAAAATTTCTTGTTTGACAAAAGTGGACAACTCCAATATTAGGCAAAAATACTGTCACTACTTTAAGGGCGATAATACATGTAAATAATGGTCATTGTACTTCATTCCTGAGAGTTCTTGTAAGCCCCCAATATAAAAAAAATTCTAGGAGCTGGTGATTCATACTTGTAATCCTACCTACTGCGGAGGGTAAGATCAGGATTGTGGTTTGAGGCCAGCCCTGGCAAATAGTTCTCTAGACCCCCACCTCCAAAATGACCAAGAGCAAAATGGACTGGAAGTGTGACTCAACAATTAGACTACATATTTTATGAGCATGAAGCCCTGAGTTCAAATCTCATTCCCACCAAAAAAGAAACATAATGTGCCCAAGAAGTACTTCTCAAAAATATTTCAAGTATGATTTATATTTTAAGAAACTTTGTAAATTCCACAGTGTACCCCTACTCAGCAAAACCATAAAGATTTCAAAAGTGAAATAAATCCTTAGATCTAAAACACAAAAATCACCTAAGACAACAATAACAATTCAGTTTATTACCACTTACTTTAAAATTTCCTCATATCCCACAGGAAAAACATCATATTAATCCCAAATCTGAAATGAACCACTACCTTTAGTTAGTAAGTTTATGAGAATTTCTGCAATGATTCAGTCTAAATTTATTAAAAGAGACTATGAATAAAAATCATAAATTGTAGCCCAAAACCCAAAATACAGTGTATAAATATTATGTTAAACTATAACCCCCCCAAGTCAAAAAAATAAATGAAAATAATAATATTCTAAAAGATGCAGGTGGTCAATGTAAAGTTGAATATAATTTACAAAATGGCCTATAACAACACTGTCCAACACCCCAAACATAACAAACGATTCAGGCTCACAATGATTTTCTTGGGTTCAAAACATATGCACTTTCAAATTTAAAAAATTCTATCCAGTAACTAAATTTTCAATCAATGACTCTCTAAAGAAGTGACATTAATTTTTCTATAGTGTTGCATCTGAAATTCCAGCACTAGGAAGATAAAAGGGGAGGATCATGAGTTTATGGTCAGAATAAGGAAAACTGAGGTATGAGGAACATGTATGTGAGGCTAGCCTGGGATATTAAATAACTTTTCAGACTGTATAGCAATGTCCTGCTTTAAAAAAAATTACTAGAAGTTGTGGCATTCAGTAATTAAGGGGACAGATTGCAAACTTTTTACTAGTAAGTAAATTTTATAAAGATGAAATGCTTGAAATATACATATGGCTTTAAAACCATTGCCTAGCAACAAATAACACATACCCAAAGGGTTATGAGTACAGGCAATAACGTGGCAAGTTCTGATTGGTTGCAGGCAGCTGCATGCTGGTAGTTGATTGGGTCTACACGTAGCATGAAGCTGGTTGTGACATCAGGCATCCAGTTTTTCAGGTATAGTCTTAGCTGCCAATTGTCAATATGCCTAGAGTCAAACGTGGCCTCATCTTGAGTTCTCCTCTGCCAAAAGCTACCCTTAAGGTGAGAAAGAGTGGGTTTAAGAGTGAGGACGGCATCTCTGCTGCTGATGGGGCTAGCGGGAAGCCATGACGAAACGTCTGAGAGAGGTTCAATTCCTACTGCTAATATGGTTATACTCAGGGTGGAAATTCAGAACATTATACCTTGTCACATAAACCAGCTGCTCAATTCTATTCTGGTTGACAGTGTATTCAGAATTATGGAATTATGGATTTTGAAGTTTCCCATTTCTCTAGCATGGGGATAATCAGTCTGGCAGAGATAGTTCCAAAACACATTCCTTACCCAATTAATGATATGAGCTCTGAGCCCACTGATGATCAGCTAGCTAACTTTTGAGGGTAAGTATATATTCTGGGGAACATGAACTATTTGGGAGCAGGGACATTTAATTATGAGGAACAGTTCGTGAAGGGACAGTTCCTTCTTCATGGAAGGAGGATCAGGGGGAATCCTCAAAAAGCTCTAGAGAATCTTTTCTTGTTCTTCTAGCTTGTAGCATTGCATGGCTATGACAAGAGTATCTGTTTCCATCATTACATGGCCTTCCTCATCTCAATCTAAAAAATCCTGTTACAATCCAAACACCAAATACAAAGCATGCTTTTATTCACATAGTGTATTTAGACCTAAAAAACTAATATAACATAATTGTAAAAAGAGAAAATTGGGGGGAATGGGAAGGCTGAGAAGATGGGAAAGGAGAAGGCAATTGGGGCTACACAATAGAAGAATACATAATAAATATGCATACAATAGCATAATATACACCTTGCTGAATTCTTGTTTATTCAGCAAGGGAGAAATATATATAAATAGTATATGATACTAGAAAACTTAAAAGATGGAGAGTGTGAGTTAAGAGAAATATAGACAGGGTGAATTTGATCAAACTACATTTTGTACATGTTTGTAAATACCACAATGAAAGCCCTTTATGCAATTAATTGAAGCTAATAAAAATAAATGTTAAAAATAAAGTCTGGAGTTATGAGACAGTGCAGTTCATCTTGTAATAATCCATATATTCAGGAGGAGTTCAAGGTGGTCATCCTGGTAGAGGCAATTTTATCATGAAACACATTTGTGTCTGTTTTCTAACAGCTTCTGTGAAAGAGAACAGAGTGGTCCCTAAAAGATTTTTCACCGATCACTGCTAAGAATGAGGTAGGTGATAAAGTGGCCATATGCCAGTACAGGGCAACTGATAATGCAATATATGGGTAGATGGAAGAGTGTGTTTATCTATTTTTAGATATATTTAATAAATTCTTAAGAGACTTCTACTTCTCTAACATTTCTGTCGTGCAAGCCATTCATATACTAGTGAATCCCTAATATTTCTAGAAAACATCATATTTTGATGCTTGCTGATAGACAATGCAAATTTATTGCCTGCACTTGAAGAGCAGTAAGAACTGCTCCAGTGCTTTTCACTGTGTCCAATGCTTGGTATTTATGAATGCTGGACTTACTACAGTTTTCCTCTTAAGAAAATAATAATTCTCTTACAAGCTTGTGTGGGTGCATGTGTCAATAGTTTCAATAGATCCTGAATTGGTACAGTGGCCCCAGGAAATTTTAAATGTAAAAGTAGAATTAGAAAAATAACAAATTGATTTCACATGCTGTGTTTTTCAGAGAGGGGGACCTTTCCCCACAAGGACTCACAAATATCTTCAAGAGTATAATTTCTAAGTTCTGCTATGACCCTAAATCACAGCTCCAAAACATCAAGACTTTACCTACAAGTTAAGGGACTGAGGCATTCCTAAACACTTATATCAACAAGCTTATATGCTAGAGGTATGATAAAACAAATACCATGGAGCCCTTTTGCATTGTTAGTGGTTATACATGTGTAGTTTTTCTATGGCAAGAAAACTTATGTTGAAACTAGAAATACTGGGGGATTTATGGTGGGGTCATTCATTGTCATGGTTTACATGATAAAATACAGGGGAAAATTCAGAAATTACATGTTTCCCATTTAACAATGATGGATGCTCCTAAAATTATCTTAACTCTAAAATAATCAATAAAGTAAGTAGAGTTTAAGTGTTCTTTAGTAAGGGTCATGGACAATTGAAGAGGCAGGTGTCCTGGTAGGGCAAGCTGTCTCTTGAAACACAATTTTGTATGTTTTCATTTTGTTCATTCCCTCCACGACTTAAAGGATTGTTGACAGAGCCCTAGTACATTGCTAGGTAAGTCACAACTGCGCATGTGACAGGTTAGATTTTAAATATGCAGATGGGTGAAGAGGTTCTGCTGGTTTCTGGTATTGTCTTAGGTTGTGTACCAGTTCAACAAGATGGCTCATTCAATCTCTAATACCTCTTACTGTCATGTGTACATCTGCAGAATGTTGGGAACATTGTCATATTTCCCCCTCTTATTGATAATGAAGCAGTAAAAAAAAACCCCACATATATCCATAAGAGCATTGTCAAGCCTCATGCTATTGTATCTTTGATATAGGTAGTGCATGTTTCAAGCACATAGTATTAAATGCTAAAAGGTGACCTAAGCAGTTTTGTAGTTATCTAAGGCAAGAATAATGGCAGTTTAACTCTCAAGAGAGGAAGAGTTCTCTTCCAAGTCTTTGTCCTTGACATTCTACAACTGGTATATATGGATCCTGAAATGGTACAACGACCTTGGGAATTACCTGTGCCACATAGAATATCCATAATGTGGTTTTTGAGATAGGTGAATACATCCCAGTTAGCCAAAAATGGTCCTCATGTTGACCATTCCTTGTATTTTGGTAGTGCTATTTTGGCCTAAATCTGACCATCATATATATAGACCAATGATAACTGCATCCTAGTTGGGAGCCCACAGGTGTATTGAATAAGCTGTGTGTTTGAGTTCAACACAGCCCCAAACTGCAGAAGGGAACAAGTATAGTTATGCCCAGTATTTGCATTGCTTGCTTGATTGGCACAGCCTCCACTGCAGAAGTGGGCAAGATGCAGTAAAGCTGTTTTTCCTATGATGTTTATGTTCAGAGAGAAGCTGTCACAGGTTCCTCCTATCCTGGGGATCACAGTGTCATTCCCCCTCCCCTGAGAAATGCCTCTCCACCTCATGTTGCCTCTGTATATAATAAACCCACTGGAGGTGAAGGAGGCTGGCGTGTCTCCATCTGAGCACCCAGCCTACCTGGACCCAGCTTTGTGCATGTTTGATCTTCTGTCTGTTGTCCTTTCTGCATCTCCAGTTGCCATCAGTTAGGTTTCTAGGACAAGCTCATGTGGGTCCCAAACTTTTTTGTCACTATACTTTTGTTCCTAGTCCTCAGTAAGTAATTACAGTTTCCTTAGTGATTGTAGTGAACATGAGTTTCAGGTTTTGTATGATTGAGCAATTCATGTTAAAACTATGTTTGCTGAGGCATTGGTTATTGCATGTTTCACTGTCTGTCATTTTTGGTGAATGAGCATGGTTGTAAGCATTGGATATTTTACAGATGCTTAGTCAAGAAAGGATGGTGTCTTCTAACAACTGAGGTCACCTAGAATTAATTTTCTATCCAGGTAGAGTTAAAGTGTACTTTGTGGATGGCAGTGGTCAAGGAAATAGAGGTGTCCTGGTCAACCCATATATACCCTGAAATACATTTATAGATGTTTTCTTACAGTTTCTCAGAAAGAGAGCTTGGTGATCCCAAGATAATATTCATTAAGTATAGCTAAAAACTTGGTATGTGAGGACAAGCAGGTAAATACCACGAACACAGTTAGTTCTAGATATGTAACTAGCTGACATACCATAACATCACAACAGAGCATGGCTGGAATTGAGATACAGTCTGAGGTGGGTCTAAGTAACAGCATAGAACATCTGCCATTTAAAAAATCTGTCAAGTGATGACAGTATTTATACCACTTCTTTTCAATGTGGTTTAGATTCAGTGGCTCAGGTAAAAAAGGATAAATCCTTTAGCAATTGCAGTTATCATGGTTTTAAACATTTAATAAAAAAGAAAACATTTATGCTGAATGTGAAAATGTTGAGGGAATAATGTAATTTTCCACTGTCATCATGGCACAAAAGTTAACCCTGAATTTTTTTGTAGATGTTAGGTAAAAAGAGAATGGCCTGTCCTAGTGATACTGTTAATTTAAAATTAATCCACATATTCAAGTAAAGTTCAAGTGTCCATTAAGAGGTACTTTGAGCAGGTCAATTTGGTAAGTACCTTGAACAGTAAGTGTACTCTGAAAGGAAATATTCTACGCTTTTTTCAGGTTCCCTATGAGAGAACCCAAAAAGCTTAGAAAGATTCTTCACAGAGATTTCACAATAACTAGGCAGGTGATAAACTGATCATATGGCTGCAAGTTAGTATATGAATAAGTGGCATGGCACCAATGGAACCATAATCAGAGGCTGCAACTATAAAATTAAACTTTGTATTAAATGGTGTGTGTGAAATCATACACATGCATTCCTTCTCAGAACAACCCTCTTCCAATTTACAGTATGTAGTCAAAACAACCCAATGTTTCTATAGTGCCTCTGACTTGTCCCCGATGATTCCTATTCCATAGAAACTATGGATGCAATGCACACCAATTATTTTGATGATAAAAAGAAACCATGACAACAAAATAACAAAGAAATTAGGCACATATGGCACAAGGCCCTAGTTTGGTAAGATCACCCAAAATCCAATGTCTCCATGATTGGATAATAACATTAAAATATTACAAGTTCAAAATGATTGAAAGCTACAAGGTTTCTAACACAGGAAAGGAATCACGTTTCTGAAAAATTTTATGCCTAATTCCCTAAACACTTTTAGCTAATGTAAATGGTCTAGATGAAAGAATTCCTTAAGGCTCAAACATCTGTACTCCATTGCGCTTTGTGTGCATTTTCCTGCTTTGTCTTACTTGTGTAATGTGTTTTTTGCCAGTCTTTTCCCTTGTAAGTTGTCTTAGAACTCTTTACTATGGCCCTTTCAAGAACTACAAAAACCATCAGTAATGAACTGAGTTTTTTTCCTGTATAAAGACCTCCTCAACAGATCTCCAGTGACAGGAGTTATGTGAATCAGCCAAGAGGTAGTAGTACTTTGCAACATCCAGAAAAAGTATCAGTCTTAAGTTTCTTTGCTTTTCCTCTTCTCTGTCTCTCTGTATCTCTCTCTTTTCCTCTTCTTCTTCTTCTTCTTCTTCTTCTTCTTCTTCTTCTTCTTCTTCTTCTTCTTCTTCTTCTTGTTCTACTTCTTCTTTCATGAAGAATTTTATATCTTCTTTTTGACTCACCCACTCTTTACACTCTTTGTGAGAATCTGCCTTTTATAAAATGAAAGCTTCATCTCAGAGTTTCCAAAGATAAGCCTCCATTAGAGTTTAAATATTTTGTCAGTGGCTGAGAGAGGTCAAGTCAAAGAATCTGGATGGAATGTAGAAGTTTGACAAAGTAGATATAGAAGTTTTCATTGTGAGACCCAATGGAATCCCTGCAGCACATAAATAATTCTCAGGAGACTTTAGTTTTCATAAGCAGTACACTTTTTATTCAAAATACCTTTTAGGTACATACCTAGGCTGCAAGAAATGCTCCTTGCTATGACACAGTTTTTGTGAAGGGTTTGCCTCTCCATACTCAGGCTACTGAGCTCCACACAAATTGAAGATAATCTGAAACAAAAGGCACAATATCTAACATATTTCTGAAAAAACGTCCCAAACTGCAAATTTACAGGACCCAAAATCTAACTCTCATGACAGAAACCTATTTTCATGATCCTTTTTGCTCTTTATTGACAGCAAGATGCTAAAATATTAGGAAGTTTTTATCTCCAACTCACTCTTCTTCTAACCTTGTCATCATTCCACCTAACACCAGTCCTCTAAGTCTGCCAAGCCTCAGGTTACCAATGCCTTTATTCTTTTTAAAATCCTTAAGGATTCACAAGTTTTCTTCATTTACTTTTTAGAGCTGACTTTGAAAACAAAATTACAAATTATCTACCTAGGTTCTCTTACTTAGGGACTTCAGGTCATAGTTTTGCTTAAGATTTGCTTAACTTAGCAAAAACATTTAAACACAAAACTTTGCTATCATAAAATATAGTTAGAGGGTTAAAATATAAAAATTGTTGACTATTGGTATATTCTCTCTCCCGTCTGTATTCTTGTTTTATTTTTGATGGGGCTGAAGTTTGAACTCCAGATTTTGCTCTCGCAGTGCAGACACTCTACCACTTGAGCTACACCTCCTCTCTTCCCCCTGCTTTCTTACTTGTGCTGAGATAGATGTGCTAGTCAATTTTACTTTAAAATTTTATTATTGTCATCAGCTGTAGCTAAAATGTAACCAGAAATAGCTATTAAACTCATATGAAATAAAAAAGTATAGAAAAATTCTTTGCAAAATCCAACCTATTTGCCACACAGAGGATCTCATGGGATGGGGTCTCTCCCATATACCTCCTCTGATGAGATGACCAAGATTGCCTACACAGGAGAGCCATAATCAGCAACTCTTGCTTTGGACACACATCTCTGTTTTTTTATTACCTTGATAAAAAAACCTCCAAGGCTATTTCATCCTAAATTTCACTTAACAAATAGTAAATATTCTGGAAAAAAAGACAACTTCACCCCTTATCATTAGTCTTTCAAGAGTTATATATTAATTCACTCAAATCCACCTCAACCAATACAGATTTCTGCCCATTATATCAACACAAAGGAACACTTAGCATCAAACTGAGATTTCATCTCACCCACCCCTATCAGAAAGGCAATCATCAAACAAACAAACAACAAATTCTTGTTAGGATGTGCAGAGAAAGAAACACTATACACAGTTATTCGAAATGTAAACAAGTGCCACCACTATGGAAATCAGTATGGAGGCTTATCAAAAAACAAAGAATAACAAAACTAACAATAGCTCTATATAGTGACCCTGCCATCCTATTTTCAGGCATAGATCCAAGTACTGTTAATCAACATAAAGGAACAACACCTGCACACCCACTTTTATTGTAGCACTATTCACAATAGCCAAGCTTTGGAATCAGTCTAGGTGCAGAAAAATCAAGAATTTGAACTCATTTTCGTAGAGGATGGGACTTACGGGGCTTTTTAAATTCTTCCTTGTGTACATACCAGTTTTGTTTGAAGGTATTTTTATCTATATGTCTGAGACAAGTAAAGATACACCTAGGAGATAAAAATTTCATCAAGTGAAGCATTTCTTGTATCCAGGTTACTGGTACTGTGAGTCAAAATCTTACCATAGAATCTGAACCTCATATTCATATATACATATATATATATAAATTAACATGAGGTGTCCCTATTCCTATGTGGCACCAACATTTGTTACAGGTGCTCAGGTAGGAAATGACTGTATTCCTTAACATTTGTAGTGACCATGAGTTTTCATTTTTTATTTATTGGAAAAAATTTGTGTTGTTCCTCTCCTGTGTGTATTGGGACATGTTGTGTCCCGGATCATTGTCATTTTGATTGGCCTTGAGTCTTCTTGTAAGTATAGGATATTTGTTGGGAACCAATTAAGAGTGGAAGGAATCTGAGGCCATTCAGTTCAACAAGAATTGATCCATGTATCAATGTAATTTGAAGTGTATATCAAAAATGGTGCTGTTTGCACTAATATATAAGCATCTTAGTATAGTAACTTGTGTCCTTCATCACATCTGTGCATGTTTTCTCACAGGTTCTCTTAAAAACAATAGAGACTTTCCTGAAAGACTGCTGACCAAACATTGCTAATAACAAAGATAGGTGATAAAATGGACCAAGTACAAAGCAGAACATTGGATACTCAAAGTTTCTCAGGTTGAACAGGGTTTTTATGTATGGTTTTTGTCATGTGTTTTGCACTAATTCTGTGTAAGTCCTACCTAAAATACAGGGATCAGTATGTACCACATTCATTCATCTGAAATGTGACACTTACTATTTTCAGGTATTCATTTGAAGAACATTTTTGCATTCTTCTATTTCCCTGTTGTATGGTCTACCTGTAGTAAAAACTTAAATACATGCTCAAATTGCTAATCAACAATAAGATGTTTTGTGTCTTCACAGACAGTAACTGTGTATTTAATGCTCCAAGTGATAAAAGCATTAGTAGGGACCCACAAATTGTTCATCCCTGCAGTCTTGACTAAGGAATATCTTTAGACTTTTCTCTGGAGAGTAAGATGTCTCTTTAATATCTCTGTTTATGAAGACTAAGGTGGTATGACAGTATCCTAAGAGGATACAAAAGCTAGTATATTACCAAGACCACAGGTAGCATCAGGTTTTTGTTCAAGTGTTTTGCAATGATGCCTCTTCTAGAGAGGTGCCAAGCCTTTCAGTAAGTTAATAAAGTCCTGTAGTGGAACATTGCTGATGTTCATGTACAAGCTGTCAGGGGCCTATGTGACAGCACAGAACATCTGCACATCAAAAACACAGGTAAGGGATGACTGTGGCTCCAAAACTCTATTCATATATTTGGCTTGTCCTGGCCCAGATCAAGCAGACAGAACCATTAATAATTTAGTGACCAAAGAGTCAACATTAAAAGAGGCATAAAATTTTATTTTGACATCATGAATTTGGAGGGAATGATTATTTTGAGCTGGTATGTCAGCTCAAAATGTTGAAAATGTCTTTGGAGAAGAAATCATGGCCCTCATGCTGATACCATGAATCTGGATAATGAGTATTCAGTTAGAGCTCACATGTCCATTAACAATGATTTTGTCCACATCACTGGGCAAGTATCCTTGAAGAAAAATTGAATCCTGAAACATGAACATGTATTTTTTTCTTCAAGTTTCGTAGAAGACAGCCCAAATATGCAGGAAACATTCTAGACTGAAGCTTGCAAATATCCAATTGAGTGATAAAGTGTTCATAGCACAGTGCAAATCATCTCATCCTCAAAATGCAGGTAGCTGAGGAGGCTGGGTCCAGTTTCACCATATCTTTTGCGGGTTACTTATTCCAATTTCATCTGTGTTACAGGTATGATGTGGTGATGTATTCAATCATTATATAACTTCCTGTTCTCAGATATGTTTAATAAATTATTATGAGACACTTCTATTTCCCCAAACTTTGTATCCTACAATCCTTCATCTCTTAATAGCTCACTAATATTTGTAGGAAGCAAAACATATTGTGGTTTCCTGTGAGAAAATGGGAAATAAATGCTCATATAGGTACAGGTATAAAAAATGTTCCATATACTTTTGATTGTGTTTAACCTAGGTTTTGAAGCTGGAATTGTTGCAGATTTCCTCTTATAAGAGTTTTTCCAGAAGGCTTTGTGGGTGAATTTCTGTAAGTATGCAGAGACTGTGAATGCCTCATAAGTTGATGAGTGATTTTGGAAATTCTGAATGTGTATGGAATGACATATGTAATAATTTAGTTTTGCATGTTGTTTTTCTGAGAGACAGATAAAGAAGTCAAACTTATTCACAGGGATCAACAAGAATAAAACGTCTCCTAAAAAGTTAAGCACTGATACTCTCACAAATCAAAGGATAGGATGTCTTATGTTTACCTACTAAGCTGAGGAATGAGGTGCTCCCAACCCTCCTTTAACATGATGCTGAGGCACTTACTTTGATAAGAACACTTGTAGCCTTGAAAATTTTAATGAATATGTGGTTTTAGTCTTGTCAGCAAATTATGTTAAAACTTGTGATACTGAAAGAGTTTTGATATCTTGGTTCATTGTCACTGTTGCTGATTTGCCCACACAGGAGGAAACTTTAGGTATCTTCATATTTCCAATCTAGAAATGATGGATGCTCCTGAAATTCTGTCCATTATTCTAGGTACAGTTTAAATGATACTTCAAAATGGGTGGTCATGGACAAAGGAAGGGAAACCTGTCCTGTTTGAGAAAACTGAACCCTATATCACAGTTTTTGATTTTTTCCTTTCCAGTCATGAGAACACAGCGAATATCAAAGATTGTAGACAAAACCTCGGTTATTAGTAAGTAACTGGTGAGCTAGAAATGAAAGTGTTTGTAATCTGCTAATCAATGTCCTGACAGGTGAGGAGGAGGTGACTTGCAAGGTGTTTCCATGTTTCTTCTGATTTCCAATGGAGGCCATGTGGCTCCTGTAATGTACATGAGAAGTTAGACTTCATAAGCAGCAAACTTTCAGTTAAGTTCCTTTTTCTCACATGCCTCATTCGTTATGCTTCAAGGAACATCCCCATGTCTCCTGAAATGAGTGTATGAATGGTAGGTCTCCAAATACCAGGGCCACATAACTCCCCATAGGGCATAGAAAATCTGAGACACAGGACAAAAGAACTTATACACATGTGAAAAAATCACCCAACAACAAGTTTACACAACCCAGACATCTAACTCTCATAGCAGAAAGCTCGCACGTTTATTGATGGAAAGAAACTAAAATATTAAGGGCTTCTTTACCTATACCTCACTCTCCTTAATTTTTTTAATTACTCCAACTAACACAAAGCCTATACATCTGTCAAAACTCCAGCCTCTAATGCCTTTCTTCATCTTCATCAAGACAGAAATCTTGAGTTTATCTTCATTTTCTTTTCGGAACTTACTATTTAAAAAATTATAAATTGCCTAACTAGTTTCTTTTATTAGGGATTTTAGTTAATATATTTGCTTTACTTTTGCTTAAATTAGACAAAATTTTTAAGTACATGCATTTATATCATGTACTGCAATTACATAATTTGTTTACTAATTTTTCAATAACCAACTGATAGTTCAATAATGCATTGTTCATTCTCCATCAGTTTGAATGGCTTTTGCAGTTTTCCTTGTCTCTGATTTCTAATTTATGGTTTATTAAGATACAGGAAAATATTTTGATATTTTTGCTAAGGTTTTTTATGACCTAGGATGTAATCTATTTTCAAAAGAGTTCACTGGGCCACTGAGTAAAATGTGCAATATATTACTGTAGGATTGAATTCTCTATCAATATATGCTAAGACCATTTTGTCCATGGTATTGTTTAGTTCTAGGATCTCTTTGTTAATTTGATGTGTGGATTCTGAATATTGATGAGTGTGGAATGTTGCGATCTCCCAATATTGTATTAAATGGACCTGTCTATTCCTTTAAGTGTTGTAACACTTGTTGTATGACCTTGAGAGCACTGATTTTTCTGCATATATTTATTATGGCTCTTAGTATATTCTCCCTCCCTTCTGCCTTGTTACTGTATGCTAAGAGTTATTCTGTTTGTGATAATTGTACAATTTTAGTGTAGTTAGCTTTAGCTAAAATATCCCATTCACTGTCTCATAAATTCATATGAAACATATTTATGTGTACATGTATATTTGTATAGATATATGTAAATATAAGTGTATATATAGTTCTTTGCAAAATCAAAGTACACTATGATTACACAAGACATCTAGTACTGTTGCTGCCCCCTGAAATATAAAAAACAACATAAACATCCCTAAAACACAAACTACTCCCACCCAAATACTCCAGGTTCTCTCTTTACATTTCATCTATTCCTGGGCATAGTTCCCCTACCCTCCAACTCCCATATCATCCATAATCAAACTTCTAGCTATCAGTGTCAGTTTCATTACCATTCCTTAATAAAATTACTCCATTCTAAACAACCCACAGTAAAACTTCATACAATCCAAAAAGAAATAAAATATGTCTCTTAAAAATAGCACATATAAGTAAATAGTAATACAACCATAAGTTACTTCTTCATTAAACCATGTATTTCAATATAAAGCTACATCCAAATGATTCTCCAAAGTCCTAAAAGAATATTAATTAATAAGTTCAAAGCTATAACTACTACTTTTAACTTAAATTGCAAAAATTACTAAACACATTTTCAGAGAACTAGACTACTAAATATGAACACACATTATAGACATTGACTTGGGGCTATGCTTATGATTTTAGGGTCAAAGATATTTGATACATTGTGAGAACTTTTGTAATTGCCACAATGTACCTCAACTATACACAACAATAAAAAAGGAAAGAAAAGAATTGCTCCTAAAAATGAATCATTGAAATCAGTAAAATTGTAGTGTATCCCAAGACCAAATCAAATTAAATTATCAATTTAAAAGTGTTAATTGTAAGTTAAAAAGTTATAATCACCTGTCCCCATAAAAACATAAAACAAATAATACATGAGACCATTAATTATTTCCAAAGTACCAGATGAAAATGCATACTGAGAAAATAAAATCCTACTCAGATTTTAGGTCAACTGAAAAAGTTCTTAATCATAAATATCAATGTCAAGTCTTAAAAAGACGAACACCTTTGAAAATGGCCTTCATAAGTTACTCAATACCAAATACTGATCGGAAATTACAAAATGAGGCAATGAGAACTGAAACTCATATTCAAAATTAATAATTTGTCTTTTTGCGGTTTGAACAAATGAAGATAATTTTATAAAGAAAAAGTTAAAGCAGGAACATTTCACTAGAAAGAAGACACATTATTTAGAAATAAGCTGTCCAAATCTTAAATAAAGACTAAAACTAACTTCCTACAAAACTAGTTGTATATAAATAGAAAAATGAAACAAGTTCTGTAACTCCCGCCCCCTAAAAAAATGAATTTGAAGTGTATGAAATATCTTAAGGTAAGTTCTGAAAGACTGAAACATCTTTTTTTAGTGAGTGATAGCATTAAGGATTGAACACAGGGCCTCAGATTTGGTAGGCAGGCACTCTAACACTTGTACATCACTAGCCCTAAAACTACAAGAATATAGGGAACACACTGAAAATCATAGGTATAGAAAATAACCAGATTATTTTCTGAACAAGATCCCAACTGCTGAATAAATAAGATCAAGACCTGACAAAAGCGATTGCACCAAATGAAAACAGAAAACTTCTGCACATCCAAGGAAACAATTACCAGAGTCAAGAGAAGCATACAGATTGGGAGAAAACATTTGAGCAGCTATTCAATGAATAAGGGATTAATAATCAGAATCAACAAAAGCTCAAAAAATTAAACATCAAAAGTACAAACACCCTAATGAAGAAATGGGCAAATGAACACAAAGCTCTCAGAAGTAGAAATAGCTAGCAAATAAGAGAAAAATTTTCAACATGCTTAGCCATGTAGGATAGGCATCTCAATACTACACTGAAATCTCTCTCACCCCAGTCACAATGTCAATTATCCAGAAAACAAAGAAAAACAAATGCTTCTGAGGATGTGGGAAAAAGGAGCCCAAGTATTATGTTATTGGGAATGTCAACAAGTGTCATGCATACAGTTTTCCTGCAGATTTCAACAAATGCCACTGTTGTTGGGAATGGCAACAAGAATCAATCATACATTGCTATCAGGAATGTAAAGTGTCACTGCTATGGAAATCATATGGAATCTCATCAAAAAAAAAAAGAATCTAAAAACAGCCCTGCAAAATAACCCAGCTATACTGATCTTGGCATGGATCCAAAGAATTGCATGTCAACATATAGGAGCAACAGCTTCACCCCACATTTACCATAGCACTATTCACTATTGACAAGCTGTGGGATCAGCAATGGTGCACACTACCAATGAATGGATAAAGAAAATGTGTTATGTGTACATCAATGGAGTATTCTTCATGTGAAATGCATGAATCAGTTATGTTATGTACGGATAAATGGATGGAATTTGGAATCATCATGATGATCCCCACTAGCCAATCTCTTATTTGGTTAGATGTGGAACCTGGGCTTACAATGATAGGATGATAATAAGGTAAGAGGAGTTAAAAGGCAGAATTTGTAGGGGAAATCAGTAGGAGAATGGGGGGGGGGAGAAAGGATGGGTGAGCATAGAACCTCTTAGTAGTTTATACACATCCATGAAGATAACAAAGTGAAACAACTTTTTTTTTGAAAAGGGGAGTATGTTGTAGTAGACATGTGGATTTCATAGTATATAATACAGGGGGAAAACTTGTTCAAAGAATACTATATGCAACCATGGGATTGTCAGGATGAATCCCATTTATACTATTAATGTGAAGTAATAAAAAGTCCACAGTTAAAAATGCACAGATTATCAAAATAAGAATATGAACAAAAAGGAAACTACTTACAAACTTAAGCACCCTATACAAATAACCCCTAAAAACTGCAAAAAAGTATAAAGATAACTCCTAAAGTCTAAATATAGATACCTGGGAAACTGAAAATCTAACTTCACCAAAGACTCACATGATTGGAGTGCATATTACCTCTGCCAGGTAAAAACATGAGCAAAAACAAATTTCCCTCTCTCTGGAGAGATGGTGTGTCATCTACCTCTGAAATGGCAGATCTTAAAAGCAATGATGCCCAAGGCTTCCAGTGATATAGCCCTAAGCAGTCATCTTTCAGTATCTTGTTAGAAATTTTAGGTAATTGTTTGTGTAACAAAAATTATGATAAACTTCATTTAAGTGTTGTGGGTTAATATTGTGCTGTAATTAATCCCTAGACTCTTTTTGAAAAAAAAAACAGTGTAATGATAAATCTCAAATGTTCAAAAGTTTCAGTACTTTTCTCACACACAAATATAAATATTTTTACTTCTTACCACAATAATTTCTCATTTAACAGAATAGCTAACTCCATTATTAGACACAAATATTTTCAGTACTTGAAAGAGTCACAATCCATTTAATTATCAACTATCTTATATCATTCATTTGACTCTAGTGAATCTACAACACATAAAATATATGTGAAAAACCTTATGAGAAAAAAATCCTCACTGGTACTAGAAAAAGTAAATGAGAACATTTCTCATATATAAAATTCAAAAACCCCCTAAAGAAAATAGTAACTGAGACTATGGTCATTTTTTAATGAAACTCCTCTTATTGCTCTCTCTTATTGCTCCTCTTGTGGATTCTCAATCAGATCCACAATCTTTAATGACTAAGTTTGAGAAAGTTATTATTGCCTTGTAAATCAATATATAGTTCACCTATTGTCTCAATTAAGAAATAAAACCTTACACAAAACTTAGAAAACCCTGCAACATCTATTCCTTAATCCATATAAATATTTTAGCTCAAATGCTTACAGCCAGTTCTTGGTTTAGTGTTTTATTTTCACTTTTTAATTTTTTTCCATTTATTGGTGTCCTGGATGGGTATACATTGTGGCATTTGCAAAGGTTCTAACAATGTGTCAAATGTATCATACCTGAAGTCACCCCCTCCATTCTTATTTTTGAACTTTTTTTTATTATTCATATATTCACATGTGGATACATTGTGTCATATCTTCCCCCTGTCTCTTTCCCCAACATATCCCCCCTTCCCCCCACAGTTCCAGGCTGGTCATGTTCTGCCTTTGTCACTAGTTTTGTTGAAGAAAAGAGGTAAGCCTAATAAGAAATATATTCTTCCATATTCCTGTAGTTCCAATTTCAACTTGTAGTTATTTGAAATTAACATATCCAGACACATTAAAAACAACCCAGCATACTAAAAGTCTTTTGTCTTGATGATATAAAAACAGTCCACACCTTTGAAATATATTATGCCTCTGAACAACAAGCTATAAATAGGAGACAAAGTTCCAACACATCATATAAAAACTTTAATAATCTATAGCCAATATAAATATGTACACCTAAAACATTAATTATATCTTAATAGACAAAACTAATCAAAATAAGTTAAATATTTTAAAAGTAGCCTCATTTACATCAGCACAACATCTTAAACATAAAACATCATACAGAATCGTAACCATTAAGCAGGTTTCAAAATGTATGCACTGTCAAATTAAAATGACCTTAACATATCCCCAGTCAATTAAGGTAAACATTAACAATAAATACTTTAAATTATACTCAACTATAAATGACTATATCTTCTCGTTATTTTACATTGGAGTCCAATTTATTCAGAAAAACTTTTCATGAAAAAGCAGGAAAATCACCAACACAATGAACTAGAGAAAACACTAAATGAATGGGTTAAAAGTTTAAAACTCTTTTAATACTCAAAACTACTGATTGTTATGCCACTAATTAAATACAATCAGGAAAACCTCATAGATTAGCTCATAAAAAATGTGATAGTTGTGGAAAAACAAACTATAGCCTTGCCTAACCCTAGTTTGAATAGGAAAATGACTTCCATAGATAAAAAACTCACAAAGACTTTACAAAACTTGCCTTAAATTATAAATAGAGAAGATTTGTTTTCAACTTTCAACAGGTATGATTGGTTATTCTCCATTGTTATCCCTTCAATAACATTAAAAAAGTAAACATGTATAATCCCTCACCATTTTTACTCAGAAGTTTTTCTATGATCAGTTTAGGTGATAACTCTCTTAAATTCAAAGTTAAAAATAATAAAACCCAACTTTCTTCAAAATATAATGTCCTTTACCTACTAAATGCTCCCCAGGGAAGCAGAAATGCCCTCATAAACTGTGATACTGTACTTATGTTCCAAATATCTCAATGCCACCATAGTCCTGATGGATCTCCAGAAGCAAGTCAGTGCTATATATAATTGTACATACTACATGAATGATTTGATAAGGTCAGGGTTTTGGGGGGGGCTCTTGTTTAAAAATTGTAATATTTGTGTTAATGTTTACATACCTAGCACTCTGCTATGTTGTTTGTATGCTGTGTTTATGGTGACTTTTATTCTTTAATATATCAAATGATTTCCTTTCCAATACAAAACACACCACACTTCTGGTATCATCATATCCTGACAGTTCTATGACTAAATTTTTGCATATCATCTTTCAACAAACTAGGGTGTGATTGTCAGTACCTTATTAGGCAGGACTAATGCTTCTTTAAACAGAAAAGGGCTATTAAGGACAGACCATAGACTCTCCATGACTATTCAAAATCAAGGATCAAAAATCATTTAGGGTAAATGTAAGGCAGCCTAAAATAGGGACAAGCAGCACAAAATCAACCCAAGTCAAGCTGTGAATGGGGATTATGAAAGAAAATATTGCATGAAATAATCCTCAAAGAAAGTAACAGATGCATTAGTGCTAACAGAGGTCCCATTAAGTTACTATATATACTAAACAACAAGAATGAATAATAGTTTCTCTAAAATTTCTCTGAACTTGTCCTTGTTTAGCACTGTGCTCTGAGAATGAAGAAAAACTGATGCTTCAATGCTTTCAGGCAAAAATATACCCTTAAACGTTGTAAAATATTTAAAGCCATGTCACTAGCCCCTTTGATTGGTTAAAACTTCCCCAGATATGATGCCTTCGTGCTTGAAAAATAATCAAAATATTATAACACAAAAAGTATGCAAGTGTCCAGAGAGCAAAATTATATAACCTCTCATCTAGAATTAAGCTAAAGTCATTAACCTATGCTACTGCTTTTAAAGAACCTTTTATTTTAGAACTAATAATTATGCCTTACCTTCCCAAATGCACTTTACTTGGTGTGCATTCACCTGTTGTCCTATGTCTTACCTAGCATAATATTTCACTTCATAAATAGTCTTAAAACTCTTTTGTCCAACACATTTGTTAATCAAAAAATCCATGGACAATAAGTCAAGTTTTACCCATGTGAAACCTTTGTTAGTTCCACTCCACTGACAATAGTACAGTGTAGCTCATCAGATGTTCAGTATCCACTTAAATTAAATTGCCATATTTTGAGCTGCTATACTCTTACCATTTAGCTTTTGTGGATAGAGAAGAGAATGGCACATTCTGTCTGTCATAAGAGGACTTCATAATTTCCGAGATATGCAATTAATCATTAGAAGATACACATTTCCCAAAACTTTTTGCATACATGCTTTTCAAACTATAAGTGAAATATAACATGACTGGAGAGGGCCAAGTTTTATTATATGCTTGTTGATAATGCAAAATTATACTTTTATTGCAAAAGCATAAGGAAAAATCAATTTTCATTATATTCTCTTTGATGGATGCTATGTACAATCCTATATTTCCTCCATTTCCATATATGTGGTAAAAACATGAGTATGTTACTCATATTTCTGTCAAGAGTTTGGTTTTTTGTGTGTCCTTGTAGAGAAGGACATTTCTCACAGGAGTGCAGGTGTAAGAACATATCCAGGTAGTATTCCTTGAGTTGATCACCTTGACATTGTGGAATGCTTACAGGTATCCTTTCATGTGTTCCTATACAAGACTGAGTACATGGACCTCTGTAAGTATTGAGAAAGTGTACATGATTCCTAAAGTGATGCAATAAAATCAGGAATATTCATACTGACAGATAGGATGCGAAAAGCAGCACATCCATTTTACAAGATGTGTTTCTCAGACATGCGTCACGAATTACAGTGAGTCACTGAGATCATCAATAGTATAATTGTTCCTACATAGGTAACTGCTCACAAGATCCTAAATCACAATATAGGACATCTTATATTCATGTAATATTAGAGAATTGAGGGAGCTCATAACCCCTCTTTACTTTTGCTACATGTGCTGAGCTGAGGAACAATGGAAACTTTATAAGAAGATTGAGGATCAGCTTTGAAATTCAGAAAAATTTATTATATCTTCGTTCATTCATTTTGGGGAGCACAGATAGAAAATTAAGAATTGTTCATTGTTCCAGCATAGATTTTTTGGTTATCCTCAACTTCTGTTAATGCTGAATTACTCCATGAATATAGGTAGAGATTAAGTGGCCCATAAAAATGGTTGGGTGTAATGGAGGGGGTGGATGTGTCCTGCTAGAACAGACTATTTTCTGGACATCTGACTCATGTTTTCCTTTCACATTCCATTAACAAGGGCACACCAATGCCAGCAGTATTGCTTTTGGAGTACAGGTAATTGCTAAGAAGTGACTATGGTCTCCTGTGACAGTGCAGACATTCTGATTTACAATGTTCAGATTAGTGAGGAGGTTACCCTTCCCAAGGTATTGCCTGGTTACCTGAATGATTTTTGTAAGGTATCTCTAAGCATAGAAGCATGAGAGGATCTCACATTCACTGTTTAAGATATCTTATTCTCAAATGCACATCAATGACTGTTTAGGTAATAACATATTTCTACCTTTTTGGACATATAAATGTGAAAAGAAAACCCTCATCTGTCTGTAACAACACAACTAGGCATGAAGGGATTGTAATCTTCCTAAAAATTAATGTATATTTCACACTGACATCTTTTAGAAGCATAAATCTATATCCAGGCCCTTTTTAAAGGATCTATCATGAAGGTAGGGTTTAGGTTTATTAGCATATGTGCTCTCCAGAAAGTAGGGTTGTCATACAAATAGTTCACCTTGATATTGAAATTTTTGAAGTAATTATAGCTTGAACATTTAATGACACAATAACATTGTGAACTATATGTGACATAAAACTCCTTCTGATATTTTGTCTGAGACAGGAGAAGGTATCTCTGGGAAACAAAAAAGTCATCAAGCACAGAAATCCTTTTCCAAGTTAGTGGTGTTGGAGGACATATTTTAACATATGTAGGTTAATCTGAGTTGACTCCTAATCCTTCTCATCATTAACATTTGTTGGAAATGTTTAGATAAGAAATGACTGATACATTAATATTTGTAGTGACCGTGTGTGTATACTTTTTATGCACTCATTATTCCAGTGTGTATTGGGGCACGGTTGTGTTCTTGATCACTGTCATTTTTATTGGCCTTGAGAATTCTTGTAAGTGTAAGATATTGTGCAGGTATTAATTGAAAATGGACTTAATGTCCAGGCCATAGAATTCATCTTGAATTAATCTAGGAATCCATATAAAAGATAAAGAGTACATCAACATTGGTGGAGTTTAATTTAACATATCATTGGTCTACTTCAGCAACTTGTTTCCGAGAACACACTTATGTATGTTTTCTCACAGGATTTCTGAAAGATAATGGAGTATTTTGTTAAACATTCTTGATGAAGCATTGCTAATAATGAGGTACACCTATCTCATTAAAGTGATAAAGTGATCCCAGTGTAGAACAGACCATCTGACACTAAATGCACAAGAGGTGAAGGAGTGTGTGTGTGTCTCATTGTTTCCATGATTTTTAGTAATCCTATATATTTCCTGCCTAATATATAAGTCTGTAAAGTTGCTATATTCACATATGCATATCCTTTTTCAGATATACCTTTAAGTAATGCTTTTGCACTCTTATGATTCTCTCAAATTGTGGTCTATGCTTGGTGAAAACATGAATATATGCCTCACATTTTTAATTGAGAATAAGACTTTCTTGTATCCTTAGAAATAGATACCGTGTACTTAATTCTGGCAGTGATCAAGGAATTAGCATGGATTCACTTAATGGTCTCATTGTACATGTCTGGAAAGTTGACCAAGTAAGATCTTTAGATTTTTTTTAAGAAAGTAATTGATCCTTTAAGAGTCGCTATGTGGAGAACAGGAATTATCTATGTGATGTAAAAAGAATCACAAAATGATAAAGTGAGCAAGGATGTTACTGTGAACACAGGTAGCTTCAAATATTTATCTAATTGTTTGGCAATGATGTCTCTTACAGAGAGAGACCAAGCTTGAAAATGAATCAATAAAGTCCTCACATGGAATACAGCTGATATTTGCTTATATGGTGGCATGGGCCTACATGACAGCACAAAATTTCTCCCCACCAAAGGCACAGGTAAGTGATAACTGTGACCCTGACTGTTCCTGTCAAGCATTTTGGTTGTCCTGGAATGAGTCAATACTTACAGGATGGTTGCATATTGTAATGTCCAAGGATTAAGAGTATTAATGACTTAATATATAACACAAGAATATTGAGGGAATGATTATAATCTGCCTCCCTGTCATTCATTGCTGGGGCCATTTAATGCCAGAAATAAGGACAGTTTTCACTGGTATCCAGATAAGAAATGAGTGCCTCTCCTACAGATACCATCAATATCACATTAATTCATGTGTCCAGATAGAGCTCAAGAGTCCCATAACAATGATTTTGTGCACATCATAATTCTGATGTTCCTGATGAGCAGTTGCATCCTGAGAAATGATCATGTATGTTTTCTAATAAAACCACTGAAAAAAGAAGAAAAGATTCTTGACAGAAGCTTGCTAATAACTAGGGTGTCATAAACTTCTGACAACACAGTCAACATCATCTCCCCTTCAATTTTCAGACAAATGTGGGAACTGGGCCTAACCTGGTGTTATCAATTTTTATAAATGCTTCCTTTTTGCATATCATGTAGTGTATAGGTAGAGATTAAACCACATTCATCAGTTGGATTTCTTCCTATTTTCAGAGGTATATAACAGTTAATTATGAGGTTCTTCCATTTCCATAGGCTTTTTAACCATACATGTATCCAACAACTATAGCTCCTTAATACTTTTAAGAATCATTTCATATCTTGGTATGATTGCTGAGAGACAATGTGAACTTAATGCTCATATTAGTAGAGGCACAATATAATTTGGGTTGTGTCCATCTCTATGATGGTCAGGGTTGAATTTTTTTCATCTTCTCAAGAGAGGAAGAGCATTTTCACAAGGCTCTCAGTGGATCTCTGAAAGAGTGCAGCTACTATAGGTGGATTGTTAATTGATGCAATGACTTGGGAATATTGTAATGTATGTTTAATGATCCATTTAAACTTTGTTTTGCATTATGTCTTTGTAGAATCAGGTAAAGTTTCCAAATTCAAACATCCTCAAGAATTCAATATCCTCAAAATAGTTAAGAACTAATATGAGCCCAAATCTCAGTGCAAGATATCTTATCTTCATCTACAAAACTGAGGAATAACGAACCTTTCTTTTAACATGCTTTTGATGTACATGTTCCAATAAGAACTTGTTTAGCCTGAGCAGTTTAATGAAGATGATGTATTACCTTTTCTCTGGTCAGTAAATTTCTGTTGGAACTTTCAGTGCTGTGGAAATTATACCATCTTGTTTCATAATTATTGCTGGTGATCTACTGACACAGGAAGAAACAAGATATCATCCATATTTACACTGTAGGAATGATAGATGATTCTGAAATTCTGTCTAACTCTGAAGTGGACAATGATCCAGGTACAGTTTAAGTGAAAATTCAAGACCATTTCATAATGGTCATGGGCAAAGGAAGTGTGTGTGTCCTGCTAGAGAAAGCTCTAGCCTGAAACACAGTTTTTATGTTTTTTCCATTGCATTCATGAGAGCACAGTGAATACTAGGGGATTGTAGACAAAATCTTGGTTATAAGTAAATAAGGGGCAAACTACATATGAAAGTGGAAGCAGTCTGATTTTAAATAATCTGATAGGTGAGGAGATAGAGCCTGACATGGTGTTGCTATGTTCTTTCTGATTCCCAGTGTAAGCCATGTGACAACTTGGGTAACACTCAAGAGAAGTCAGATTTCACAAGCATTCATTTTTGAGCCCAGTTCCCAATGTGGCACATGACTTATTCCTAGTCTTCAAAGATATTTCCATCCCTCCTGAAGTTAATATGTAAAAGTTTGAACTCTTAACAACAGTGCCACTCAGCTCCCCGATCTGAGACACATGACACTAGAACTTACATACATCTAAAAAATAATCCCCCACAGCAAGTTTACAGACCTAGACACCTAGCTTTCATGGCAGAAATCTACCTTTTGGATCCATTTTTACTTTCATCTTTATCGACAGAAAGAAGAAAAATATTAAGAGCTTCTTTACCTCTACCTCCCTTCACTTACATTTTTCAATCGTTGCAGTTACACACAACCTCTCAGCCTGTCAAAATTCTAGCCATAAATGCCTTTCATAATCTTTATATCTAACAAGAGTCTCTTCTTTTCTTTTATTTTAGAGCTTAGTGTTTTAAAAATTATAAATTGCCCAAGAAGGATCTTTTATTAGGGATTTAAGTCATATTTTTGCCTTTGATTTGCTTAGGAAAAACTTTAAACACGTGCCTTTTTATCATGAACCACAATTGTATAACATCTCCCTAACTTCTGCACTTAGCCACACTTGTTCAAAAGTGTGTTCTTCAATGTCCATCAGCTTGAATGGTTTTTTGGGTTTCCTTGCCATTATTTTCTAATTTCTTTCCATTTGTATATTAGGATACAGGGAATTATTTTAAGGCCTAGGAAGGGATCTATTTTCTAAAGCATTCCATGGCCAGCTGAGAAAAATGTGCAAATTATTGCATTAGGATGGAGGACACTATAAATATCTGTTATGTCCATTTTGTTCATGGTAATGTTTAGTTCTAAGATGTATTTGTTATTTGTGTTGTGTATGTTCTGTTTGTTAATGATGTTTTGATGCTGAGATCAATTGAATGCTGAGATCATTCCCGTATTAGCTACCACAATCTATTCCTTTAAGCACAGAATATCTTGTATTATGCATTTGGGGGCACTAATGATTTGTGCATGTATTTATAGTTGGCTCTTTATATATTCTTTCTTAATTTTTCTTTGGGCTTATACTAAAGTAGTTATGCTGTTTGATGTAATTTTCAAGTTTTGTTATCTTAGTCACCCTTACTAAAATATACCATGCTCTTAAACTCACATGAAAAAAAAATGTATCTAAAATTCTTTGCAAAATTCGAACTACATTTGCCAATCACAACTGAGGTCATGGAGCTATTTTCTTTGTCCTCCTTTGATGAGATGACCAAGATTATAAACAAAAGAGGACCTCACATTGCCAACAGGTCTTAAATTGGACATCTGTTTTTTAAAAAAATATGACAGACAAATCAGAAATGCTAACTCCATCTAAATTTTTTACAAAAATGTTAGTTTCTAGAAGAAACTAATTCCTTAAAATTATTTTGTAAAGCACTTATATTTAGTAATTCTTGTCCATGATAGCAAAGACAACTATGTTCTGATAACCTCAACAAAAATAAATTTAATAACCTCAGTCTAAAATATTAAGAAACTGCCCTTGTGAAAGCAGAAAGGTGGGATGGGAGAAATGGCTCAAATTGGAGAGTGCTTGACTAGCAAGCAATAAATTCACACTTGGAAATTTTTGTAATAAAAATAATTAATAATAATAATAATAATAATGGAAAACAGGGGAAAAAAATCAACACAATAGTCTTGAGCACCTAATTAAAAAAGAGTTTTAATAAACTGTCTTCTATTTCCATTCATTTCCTCCAAATTCTTTTTCTAAGAAAATCATATAGTAAAATAAACTAGAGGTGTGAACCACTTAGCATTCCTCAAGATTATCTACAAAAATGTGTACTAAGAAATTAAATATAAAATCTTTATTGAAAAAAAATCTGCTACAAATCAAATGCCATGTATATTAAATAATAAAAATACTTCGTCTATGAATAAAAACCATATTTTACTCATTTCTTCATTCATACTTTTTATTAAAAATACTTAAAAGCCTGAAAATGCAGAAATATACATTTTTAGACTTTACACCAACTCAGTCAAACTTAGAGACATGTTAACACAAAAACAAAATAAAAACCCAAAGGATTGGTGCAATGATTCATGTGGAAGAGTCCTTGACTCTGTTAAAGACCCTGAGTTCAATACTGTGTATATAAAAAAAACCCTGAAGAAAACGTCCTCTACTACAGGTGCTCCCTGAGACACCAAAAATAACAAGAACAAGATTGCTAAAAGCATCACCTTCTCCCACTCTTACTAGCACCACAATACTCCAGGGTCTCTCTCTCCACTTCATCTAATCCTAACCATAGGACTCTTTACCTCCATTTCTCAGATCATCCAGAATCAGACTTTTAGCACATCAACATCAGTTTTGTTATCCTTTCTTAACAAAATAATTCCCCACTGAAGCATCCCATACCAAAGCTTCATAAAACCCCAAAACAAAAAACAAGTCTTCTAAGAAGTAACACAAATAACTATATAATAATGCAATTGTATATTGCTTCTTCTTTAACCCATGTATCTCAATATAAAGCTGGGCTCAAATGATTCTCCAAAGACCCAAAAGATTATTAATATGTTCAAAGCTATAACTACTACTTTTAGCTTAACCTGGACAGTTTACAAATCACTTTTTCAGTTGACAGTACTTCTATATATAAATACAAAAGTTGTACGATGACTCAGAACTATGCTTATGATATTTCAGTCAAAAATCCATACAAATCAGTTAAAAAGTGTTATGGATTCCAAGACTGACCTAAATTAAGCTGATCAGTTAAGAGTACAATTTCAACTTAGAAAGTTACATTAATCACTTGTCCCTTTAAAAACAGAAAACAATCAATACCAAAGACCATTACTACTTAAAAAGGGAAAAAATTTACTCTGTCTCTATGACATCTCAAAAAGACATTAAAAATATACTGAATTTAACCTTAAAATAAAAAAGGACAAAATTCTTGAAAATGCCTTTCAGAATCCAGTCAATATGAAATATTGATGACAAATTATGAAAAGAGGCAATAATAACTGAAATGCAAATTCATATTCAAAATTAATAATTTGTCCTTTAGGCTTTTTACTAACAGAAACATAATTTGTGGAAAACAAAATGTGAAACATAAAAAAAAACAAAAAAAGTAGCCTTAACATTTAGGACTAATGTCCAATTTTAAATATAGATAAAAAATGACTTCCTGCAAAACTGGTTATATACACATGGAAGAATGAAACAGGTGCCTTAATTCCCACCCTCTACAAAAATGTGTTTGAGATGAATTTAATATATTTTAAATTGGAATAAATTGAAATGCTTCAGGGCATTTTCAGGGGATAGGAAAGAATGGGATTTGAACACAGGTCTTCCAGTTTGCCCTGCTGGCACCATATCACTTGAGCCACATTACCATCTCTTAAACAACCAGAGGAAGTTAGGGAAAGAACTGGAGCATGCAGATATAGGCAATTATTTTCTGAACAAGCGTGCAATTCCACATTCAATATGAACAAGAGTTGACAAAAGGGATTGCACCAAATGAAAACACAAAACTGCACTTCAAAGGAAACAATTACCAAAGTCAAGAGAAGGATATAGATTGGGAGAACATCTTTGAGTAGGGATTCAACAAATGGGGATTAACTATCAGAATCTATAAACAGCTCAAAAAATTAAACATTAAAAGACAAAAACTATAAAGAATAAATGGCAAATGAAATGAACACACAATTGTCAGAAGAAGAACAAATGGCTAAAGAATATATGAGCAAAAATTTCAACCTGCTTAGCAATGAGGAAAGGCATATAAATACTACACTGAAATTCATTTCTCCCCAGTCACAATGGCAATTATGAAAACAAAGAACAACAAATGCTTTTGGGGATGTGGGTAAAAGAGCCCTCATACACTGTTATTGGGAATGTCAATAATTGCTGCACATACACTTTTACTGAGAATTTCAACAAGGGTCACCTCATACACTCTTACTGGGAATATCAACAAGAGTCAATCATACACTGATTTGGGGGTGGAAAGGAGTATCATCGCTAAGCAAGCCAGTATGGAAGGTCATCAAAAAAAAGAAAAAAAAGAACAACAAAGGAATCTAAAAAGAGCCCTAGCTATTTGCCCTGCTAAACTACTCTTGGCATGAATTCAAAAGATCATATATCAACACACAGGAGCAACAGCTGAAGCCCACATTTGCCACAGCAATATTCACTATTGCCAAGCTGTGGAATCAAAAATGACACAGAGTAACCAATGAAAGGATAAAGAAATTAATTACATGAATGGAATATTATTCACTCGTAATGAATTTATCAATTATTTTTTATGTCAAAAAATAGAAGGAATTTGGAGTCATCATAAAGATAACCATAAACCAATCTCAAAAACCAAAAACCACATTTTTGGTCAGATGTGAAATCTGGCTTACAATGAATAAGATACTAATAAGGTTATAGGAGTGTAAAAGAAATCAATGGAGAAATCAGACCTGTGTTCAAACCAACTCCTGCCCATCCCCCAAAAACCTAAAAGTATTTCAATGTATTCTAACTTGTAATATGATCTTAAATCCATCTCAGATTCACTTTGGTAGAAGTTGTGACCTAAGGAACTTGTTTCGTTCTTCCATGTGTATATAACAGTTTTACAGGAAGTCATGTTTTATCTCTATTTAAAATTGGGATTCTATTTCTAAATATCAGGGCTTCTTTTTTGTTATTTTTCTCATTTAATGTCAGGGGATGTCAGAGGATAGAGGAGGAAACGAGATGGTACTGGTGAGCAGAGAACCTCTACTTAAGTTACATGTGTACGTGAAAACGGCAAAGTGAAACCTAAAAAATATTATTTGAGAAAACGGGAAATTGTAGAAGTAGGTGAATTAATGGAATATAATAGAACGGGTAAACTTGCTCAAAGAATATTTTATGCACCTATGAAATTACCACAATTAAACCCACTTATACTATTAATGTAAGCTAGTACAACAATCTACAATGTGAACTCCACTGATTATCAAAATAAAAATCCCAACACCAATATAACTCCTCACAAAACTTAAGCCCCCTCTATAAAAGACACAAATACCTTCAAAAAACTTGGCTGATTTCCCTAAAATATATATTTAAGAATCAGAGACAGCAAAAAACTTAATTGCACAAAGAATCACATAAACTGAAGGCATACAACCTCTGCCATGAAAAATGACAAAGCAAAACAAATGTCTGTCTCTGTGGAGAGATAGTGGGTCATCTACTTCTGAGATGGCAGATTGTAAAGACTAAACATATCTGATGTTTCCTACTATCTATCCTTAAACAGTCATCTTTCAGTATCTTATCAAAATCACAGGTATTTCTTGTGTAATAAATATCTTGATAAAATTTTTTTAAGAGTTGTGGTTTAATACAGTGAGATAATTAAATCCCTAGATCTCTTTCTGAAAAAAAATCTCCATATAAAATCTCAAAGTTCAAAAGTTTTACTCCTTTCCTCACCTACAGATATAAATATTTCAATGCCTTACAGTAATAATTTCTCATTTAGCAATAAGGACATTATTAGACACAAATATTTTAACTATTTTAAGCGCCAGAATCCATCTAAAAATCAACCATCCTATTTCATTCCTCTGAGTCAAGTGAGCCCACAAGTAACAAATATCACAATACTCCCTATATACCTTTCTAAAAAAATCCTCACCAGTTCCAAGAAAAGATTAAATGACAAAAATTCTCATGTCTGAAACAGAGAAACACACTACAGAACAATAATGACTGAGCCTGTTGTCATTCATCTTGAAGCTCCTCTCATTTCCTTCCTCCAAGCCAATTTCCTAGTAATCCCAAATCTAATGCAGACCACAGCTATCAATGACTAAGGCAAGATGTTTAGATAACTGGTGTCTTCCCAATCATCTTGCAATCCACCTAATGTTCCAAATACCAAATGCAAAATTTCCACAAAACCTTTATATAAACTAGAGTTCTTATTCACTGCATATTCTGTAATTTTCATAGTATTTTGGTAAAAATATTGGGTAGTGTTCTTATTTTTAAAAATATATTCATTTACATTTCTCTATTTCCAAATATCAACTTTTAGTCATTTTAAATAACATACCCAGACATGTTAAAAACATTCCTGTATACATGAAGTGTATACATTTTGTGTCAAGTGTATAAAAACATTCCAAATTTATTTAAATATATTATGCCACAAAACTACAAACTATAAGTAGGAATCAAAAGCCCAATACAATATATAACTACTTTGCTAATCTAAACCCCCACACAAAAATTTAAAAATAAAATACCTAATAATATCTGAGCAGCAAAACTAATTGATATTCAGCTAAGAAAACATTACAAAAGTCTGTTAACAAATCCAAAACCTTTCTACCTGTTCATATTAACAACCATTATTAAAACATACACACTCTCACAAAGCTTTAGAGTTTCTCCAATCATCTGAGACAAAAATTGAAAATACATACTTAAAAATTATAATCAACTTTAAATGAGTATTACAACTGCTTATCAAACACAATTTTCCAAATAATTCACAATACGCCATTATGAAAAAAATACTGACATAATGAACAAGAAATATTGCTAAAATTTTAGGTTAAATCCCTCACACTAATTATAAAATGTTTTAATACTCCAAACTACTAATTTGGTGTACCACTAATTAAATACAAAAAAATTTTCTTCAAAAATCTCACCGAAATTATTATAGTTATGTAACATGAAGCTATGGCCTTGCATAACACATGGTTGGATAAGAAAATATATTATCACACTTCAGTACACAGAAAAATAATCCAAAAAGATGTTAAAAAACCTACTGAATTACCAGAATTAAGTGATAAATAAACAAGATCTGCTTTGAACAGGTATGATCACTTAGCCTCCATTGTCATTCTTCAATAACATTAAAAAATGTGTATGATCCCTCACCACCTTTACTTAAAATTCCATCTATGAAATAGTTCAAGAGAAATCTCTCCTAAATTCAAAATTATAAAAAAGAAAAACAAATATTCCTCAAAATAAACTTCCTTAACCTTTTAATTGCTACCCTGAGAGTAAGTAACACCCTTTCAAAACTTCATGTTCTGTTTATATCACAACTATCTCAATGTCTCCTGAGTCTTCAAAGATTTCCAGAACCAAAGCAATGGTATGCTTAATAGTACACTCTGCATTAATGATTTTCTAAGAACATGTTTTCTGGGGACTTGTGTTTAAATGTTACAATAATTGTTTTATTGTTTACATACCTACACCTCTGCTAATTTTAAGTTGTTCTTATGGTGCAATGAACTGTCTACTATATCACATAACTTCTATTCAAACACATAACACCACCAATATCATCCTATCCTGACAGTCCCAGGACAAAATTTTGAAGTCATCCTTCAACACACCAAGGGATTGTCAGTACCTTGCTAGGCAGTAGTGATGCCTCTTTTTTCTTTTTCAGTACTGGGTTTTAACTCAGGGCATGCATCTTGATCTGCTCTACCAGCCCTATTTTGTGATTTTTTTTTTTTGAGATACAGTCTCACAAACTATTTGCCTGGCTTTGAACTGTGATCCTCCTGATCTCTGCTTCATTTTTTTCCTCCTTTTATTTTATTGTTTTTACATTTTCTTACATTTATACACATTGTTTGTGCCACCTGTCCCCCAAGCTCCCACCCCCTCCAATTCCCACTTCCAGGAAGAACCTGTTCCACCTGCTTCTTCAATTTTGTTGAAGAGAAAACATAAGAGAAAATAAGGCATATCATTCTTCTTACTTTGCAATAAAGATAGCTCTACAGAAGCATTGCTTCCAAGCACTTGTGTATTGTAACCAATATTGGTTCATTTCTATCAGACCTCTTTGCTACTTCCTGATCACCTTCCCACAGTGGCCTCTGCCAATTTATGATTACTTTATTCACTAGTCAATAGGTTTCTTTTCCTTTCCCTATTCCTCTTGTATGTGTTCTCCCCTTAGTGTGTGACCCATGTCCAATAATATTACTGCATTTGTTTTGGGTCTATAATCCTCATAGGAGGGAGAACATGAGACTTTTGATATTTTGAGCCTTGCTAACTTCACTTAAGATGATGTTCTCCAGTTCCATCCATTTACTTGTGAATGACAAAACTTCGTTTTTCTTTGTGGCTGAATAAAATTCTATTGTGTATAAATACCACATTTTCCTTAATCCTGTAGGGCATTTTGCCTGTTTCCATAGCTTGGCTGTTGTGAATAGTGCTGCACTAAATATGGGCGTGCAGGTGCCTTTGGAATAACCTGAGTCACATTCCTTTGTGTATATCCCTAGGAGTGGTATTGCTGGATCATATGGTAGATCTATGTTTAGCTTTTTAAGTAACCTCCAAAATGTTTTCCAAAGTGATTGTACTAGCTTACATTCCCATCAGTAATGTAGGGGGCTTCCATTTCCCACTCCATCCTCACCAGAGTTTGTTGGTGGTGGTGTTCTTGATGATGGCTATTCTAACAAGTATGAAGTGGAATCTTAGTGTAGTTTTGATTTGCATTTCCTTTGTGGCCAGGAATGGTGAGCATTTCTTCCTGTGTTTTTTGGACATTTGGATTTCTTCCTTAGAAAAAGTTCTGTTTAGTTAAGTTGCCCACTTCCTTATTGGTTCATTATTTTGGGGAAGTTTAGTTTATTGAGCTCTCTGTGTATTCTGATTATCAGTCCTTTGTCTGATGTGTACCTAGAAAATGTTTTCTGTCACTCTGTGGGTGTTCTTTTCATTTAGAGGCCATTTATTTTGTTGTGCAGACACTTTATTTCATGTAGTTCCACTTGTCCATCCTTTCTCATAGTTGCTGGGATAGTGGACTTCTGAGGAAGTCCTCATAGTTGCTGGGCTGATGGAGTTCTACTGAGGAAGTACCTAGGATGACAGGCATGAGCCACCTGTGCCCAGCCTCTTTTAAACTGAAAAGAGCTATTGACAACAGACCATCAACGTTCCATGACTCCTTAAAATTAAGGAACAAAAGTCACTGAGGGGAAAGTAAAAGTGGTAAAATAGGGACAAGTAGCATGGAACCAATATAAGCAAGAATATGGATATGGGGTTATAAGATAAACTTGCATTAAAGAAGCCTTGAAGAATGCATTGAATGCACTCATTCTAGCTCAAATCCCAAGAAGTTACAGCATATACTAAACAACAAGAGCAATAAAATTCCTCTAAAATTCCTCTGAACTTGTCCTTATTGAATAATTGGCCCCTACAATGAAGAATGACTGAAGTATAAATATTTTCAGGCATAATATGCCCTTAAGTTATAAAATATAGAAAGCCCTGTCCCAAGACCCTTTTATTTGTATGACTTCCAAGATGCAAGGCTTTTATGCTTGTATAATGTCTAAATACTAAAAAATAACAACTACAGAAAGATTACAAGTTATGAGGGAACTAATACATAACCACAACCACAAAATAAGTTTAAGCTAAGGTCTTTAACCTTTGTTGGTGCATGTAAAGAACTTTTTATGTAAGAACTAACACTTCTGCCTTAACTTCCCAAATGCACTCAACTTGATGTGCATTTATGTGCTGTTCTATGCATCACTACTTTCCTTCCTTACCAGATAGAATCTTTGCCAGACTTTTTCCTCATAAATACTCTTAAAATTCTTTTGTCTGACAATTTCAAGGATCACAAAAATCTGTGAATAAAAGTCTAGGTGTTATTCATATGAAAACCTTAATTCCACTCCACTGACAATAGTACAGGGCAGTTCATATGATGTTTAGCATTCCATAGGTTTGAGTGGTGCCTCAACTGGTATTGCCGTGTTCTCATGCAGCTTTATTCTTATATTTAGCTCTTTCTGAGAAAGAATAAAATGCCACAGTCTGTTTTAAGCGGTCTTCAAAATTTCAGGGATATGTAAGTAATCATTAGAAGACACTTATTTCTGAACTTTTCTTGGATGTATGGTTTTCAAACAATAATTGCTACTTAATATGACTAGAAAGGGCCAAATTTTATTCTATGCTGATGATATTACATTAGAATTTATAGTGGTAAAGGCATGACAAGAAAGCCAAGTGATTTTCATTGTTTCCAGTTTGATGAATGCTATATGCAGTCCTATGTTTCCCATTATGTGGTGAAAATATGAGTATTTTCAGCACATTTCTGTCAGGAGTTTGGTTGGTATTTTGTGTGTTCTTATAGACAAGTATTACGTGTTTATTTTCACAGGGGTAGGAATTTATACAGAAATACAGGTAATATTGCTTGTGTTATGTTACTTTGACACTGACTTGGAATGCTTTCAAAATCCTCTGAAGATAGCAAGTGTTCCCATACTGGACTGGGTACACGGACCTCAGTAAGTATTCAAGTAGTGTGCATGATTCTTAAAGTGATGCAATGAGTTCAGGAACTTTCATATGCACAGATTGGGTGATATAAGTAACAAATATGTTTTCCAGGATGTGTTTCTCAGAGACAGGTCATGAAGTACAGTGACTCACTGAATCCTCAAGAGTAAAATTCTTCCTACATAGGTAAGTGCTCACAAGATTCTAAATCACAAAATAGGACAAATTACATTCATGTACTATTAAGTAAAAAGGGGATTCATAACCCACTTTAGTTTTTCTGCACGTGCTGAGATGAGGAAAAATGGAGCCCCTAATAATTTTAATGAATATGGATTTGTAGTTTGTATAGTAAGGACATTTATGATCAACAGGAAGAAGTTCAAGAATTGTTCATGGTTGAACTCTAGATATGGTGAGTATTCTGGAAATTCTGTAAACTCTGAAGTATTCCCTGAATCAAGATATATCTTCAGTGGCCCATAATAATAGTTGAGGGAAGGAAAGGAGGAGATTGTGCTTGTTATGGCAAACTGTTTCTTGCATTACTAATTTATATGGTTTCTCTTTTTTCACATTCCTTTTGCGAGGACATGGCAACAATTGCAGGACTGTAATTGGGAAGACATGATTGTCATCCATGTGACAGTACAGACACTCTGATTTTAAATGTTCAAGTGGGTGAGGATATTGTGCCTCCTGTGGTATTGCAATATTTTCTTAATGATTTTTGTAAGGTATGTCTTAGCATAATAGCAGGAGAGGATGGCACATTCAATGCTTAAGATCTCTTATCCTCAAACATATCTGAGGACTGTTTTGAGCACAGCATATTTCCACCTTATTATACATGAATGGTTCAAAAGAAAACCCTCATATGCCTATAACAAGGCTACATGGATAATTAAGAATGTAGCGTTAATAGCAATCAATGAGTATTTGACACTGACTACTTTTAGAAGCAAAAAATACCATCCACGTCCTTTCTTAAGGGTCCATCATACTTATAGGGTTTGGGAATATTAGTAGGTATACACTCAAGAGAGAAGGACTGTCTTACAAGTGTTTTCCCTTGATACCTGAAAGACTTCAAGAAGTGTAGCTTGACCATTTAATGATACAATGACATTGAGAACCATGTTTGTCCCCAAATTTTTCTCTACTGCCTTTGTCACAATATCCCTGAGAAACAAAATGTCATCCAGTTGCAAATTCCTGACATCAGGTTGGTGGTGATGAGGGTCAAATCTTACCACACAGTGTCTGACTTTCCTTTTTATAGATTAATATGAGCTTGTCCCCAATACTTCTTATCACTAATATTTGTTACAGAAAATGACTGATCCCTTAATGTTTGTAGTGGTATTGTAAAGTTTTATATGGTGGCAAAAAATTCACATAATATCTGTCTGTATTGGAGTGTGATTGTGTCTTAGATCATTGTCATTTTTGCAGGACTTGAGAATTTTTGTAATTTTAGGATATTTATTAGGCACTAGTAACACTTTGGATGCCATTTCCAGGGCTTAAGAATTAAACTTGAATTAACCTAGCAACCCATACAGTGTTGAATGGTACATCAACAGTCTCAGTGTTTACTTAAACATAGGTGGCCTGGTAGAGCAAGTTGTTTCCTGAAACACACCTGAGCATGTTTTCTCATAGGAAGTCTGAAAGAGAATACAACATTTTTTGGATTTAGATTTTCTTGACCAATCATTGCTAATAATGAGGTAGGAAATAAAGTGGTCCCACTACACATTATACCATCTGCTATTCCATGTCTCTAAGATTAGCAGGGTTTTATTTCTTGTAATTGCCATGTTTTTTGCTGTAATACAATGTATTTCTTGCCAAATCTACAGTTATCTGAAAGTGCATCTAAACCCATGAAAGCCTTTCTATTTTCAGGAAAACACTTGAAGAATGACTTTGCGTTCTTATATTTCTCCCTATTTTTACCCTGTGTGTGGTGAAAACATGAACATATGCCTCACATTTATAGTCAGTACTATGATTTTATTGTATTGTTGCAGATAGATAGTTTTTAATATTCACAGTGGTGGAGGAAATAGCATATTGTCCATCTCAGTAATATTGGTGAAGGAATAGCATTAGGCATTTTTTAATGAAATATAATCAGCCTTTTAAAAGTCTCTGTCTGTGGACACTGAGAATTATCCAGGTGGTATACATGGATCTTCAAATGATTTAGTGTGCTATGATATTACTGAAAACACAGGTAACTTCAGATATTTATATAATTCACTTTCATGATGTCTTTTACAGTGACAGGACATACTGACATGGAAGCAACAAAGTATGCCTTGAACACTGCTGGTGTTTGTGTGTATGCTTCCTTGGGCCTATATGACAAGACAAAACTTCTGACTGTCAAAAACACAGGTAAGTGATGACTGTCACCCTAAATCCTCCTCTCATGAATTTTTGTTGTCCTGTCTTGAATCAATACTGAAACTATGCTTATAAATTATAATGACCAAAGATTAAGCATTTAGTGGCATAAAATGTTATTTTGATCCCATGAATATTGAGAGAATGATTATATTTTCCTTCCTTGTCATTGATGTGTTCTCATGAGCCCAGAAAGAAGCACAATTATGCAGGTTTCCACGCAAGAAATGAGAGCCCCTTATACATTTCTGATCAATGTAACATTAATGCACATATATATGTACACATCAGTGTCCCCTAAGAATGATTTTGTTCTCTGCTCAGTGCAGGTGTCCTTGAAGAGCAATTGTATCCTATAACATGTTTGTTTATGTTTCTTTCAGATTTCCCACAGAACTGCTAAAAATATCAGAAAAATATATTGATAGAGTGTGTTAATGTACAGGTGAATGATAAAATTTTTTATAGGACATTGCAGATGATCTCATATACAATATGCAGTTAGGCAATTCTACTGGGCCTGTTCTGGTATCACCAATGTTTTGTGTGTGATGACTCATTCACTAGTGTACAGGTGTGAGGTGAAAACTCATTCATTTTGTGGACTACACATTTATTTAATAAATCATTATAAGGCACTTCTGTTTCCCCCAAATTTTTAGCCATTCACGCCTTCATCTCTTCTAGCTATGTAATGTTTCTAGGAAGCACTATGTCTGATTTCATGGTTGCTGATAAACATTATATAATGCAATTTTTATTGTGTCCACCCTTTGATGTTCAGGGTAGAATTTTATAGCTTTCCTCTCTAGAGAGTGTTTTTACATGACTGTGTGAGTGGACCTCTGAGAGAGTGCAGCTAGTATAGATGGATCATAAATTCATGCTTAGCAATTTTTGAATGTGTGAAAAGAAATTTGTAACTATTTTTTTGCATGATGTCTTTCTCAGAAGCAGGTAAAAGTTCCAAATTTACTCAGAAATCATCAAGACTAAAATTTATCCTAAATAGTCAATCATTGATAAAATCCTAAATAATGATGCAGGATTTCATGTCTTCATCTGCAAAGCTGAGGAATGATGGTGTTCCTAACTCCCTCCCTTAACATGCTTTTGACACTCATGCTTCTATAATAATCCTTGTAGCCCTAGAAATTTTAATGAATATGAGATTTTATGTTGTCTCTGCCCAGAAAATTTATATTTAAAATTTGAATGTTTTGAGAATTATGGTGGTAACCTCTTTCAAGGTAACTTTGGTGCTCTGCTTACACAGGAATAAACTAAAGATATCTCCTAATGTTTTCAGTCTAGAAATAATAGAGGTTCCTAAAATTGTGTCAACTCTGAAGTAGGGCATGAATTTAGCTGCAGTTTAATTGACACTTTATCATGGTCAAGGCAAGAGAAACAGGTCTGGAAAGATAAATTATACCCTGAAAATGTTTGTTTATGTTTTTGTTTTCCATTCCAGTCATAAGAGTGCAGTGAGAATTAGAGAATTACAGACAAAATCTGATTATAATTGGAAAACTACACATGAATGTGGAACAAACCTCATCATAAATATGCTTACAGGTGAGGAGGTGGTCTTCATGTGGTGTTGCTATGTTGCTCAGATTCTCACTGGAGACAATCTGTCTCCTGGGGTAATGCTTATAAGAAGTGAGCCTTCATAAGCAACAAACTTTTCACCCAAATACCTTTGTGCCACATGCTTCATCCTTAAGCAACAAGAACAATTCCCATCTCTCCTGAGTGGAGTACATAAAGTTTTGGTCTCTTAATACCAGGGCGACTGAGCTCCCCACAGGCAAAGACAATCTGAGACACATGACACAAGAGCTTTTATACCTCTAAAACAAAATACCCAAGCATCAAGTTTATAGACCCCAGGCCTCTAATTTTCAAGGCAGATAGCTTTTCTTAGTATCCATTTTACTCTCATCTTTATTGACAAGAAGAACCTAAAGCATTAATTGCTTCCTTTTGGGATAATCCTCCTCTTATATTCTTCAAATATTACATTTAAACCAAGCCTGTAAGTCTCTCAAAACTCCAGCCACTAATGCCTTTCTTCATTTTGCTACATAAGAGGAGACTTGAGGTTAGTTTCATTTTCATTTAAGAGCTTGCTATTTCTTAAAAATTGTAGATTGTCTAACGTGATTCTTTTTGTAGGGATTTAAGTCATAATTGTGCCTTAGATTTGCTTAACTTAGGAAAAACTTTTAAACACATGCCTTCTGTACCATGAACTACAAGTACAGAGTTTCTATCCTAACTTCTTCAACGACCGATTGTTGCTCAAAAGTGCGTTTTTCAATTTCCATCGGTTTGAATGGTTTTCCTTGCCATTGATTTCAAATTTCATTCCACTATGGTCCTGAGGATACAGGGAATTATATCAATGTTTTTGCTGAGTTTTGCTTTATGACCTAGGTTTTGATTTATTTTCTAAAAAGTTCCATGGGTTTCTGAGAAAAATGTGTAACATGGTGCCATAGGATGGAATATGCAGTTTCTGTTAAATTATTTTGTCCATGGCAATGTTTACTTTGAGGACATCTTTATTGTTATCTGGGTGTTCTGTATATTAATGACAGTTGCATGATATTAAGAATTCTTAAATAAAACCAAACCCTTAAAATTGACATTTCAAACCTTATATGTTTATAAATTCCTTTCCACCATAGCCTAGACATGTGTTCACCTATAATTTCAACAAGACAAATATCGCCATCATAAAAGCATACCCAATCCTGCTCTTTCCTTTATCTGGAGGAGATAAAATTGCAATTCTGTACATAGAGACCAGTCTCCTTAACTCTATGGATTTTTTATTTTATATTACTGGGATTTGAACTCAGGGCCTCATACTCTACCACTGAAGCCATTCTACCAACCCTAAAATGAAAAAGATGTCAAATTTTTATGTTTATTGTAGTTTTGCTCCAATGTGTGATATAAGGGTTTTTGGGGTGACACCCATTCCCAAATGGTCTGGGGTCTTGCGGTCCTGGTCTGTCACTGGAGTAACATGGATAGATCCATTTCTGACAGTGGACTCCCAGTGGTCCTCACATAGTGGCTTGTTAGGTTATAGACTGTTCAACAGAGTGGTCTGTAGTCAGAATCTGCAATTCTAACTAATACTTCCCTGAGGGGCCTGGCTTTGAGAACCACTGACCTCAAGAAACACATTCACAGGTTCATGCTGAGGAGTTAGGTGGGTGGGGAGAAACTCCAGGCTCTTCTGCACCTGGTTATCCATCTAGGTATTGTTATGAAGTTTTAAACACCATTGTGGCAATTTTAAGGTTATAAAAGAAAGTAAGCAGTTCATTCCTGATAAGAATGGCTAGCCAGGGCTCCTTAGGCTAGTGGGCCATGACCCCCACACCTTCTCCATTGAAGAGGAGAAGAAGCCAAAGAAAATTTTCCCCAGTGAAAGAGAGTGGGGACATTGCTTCCCAATTTCCATTGTCAGAAGGGGGAAGGGCAAGGTGGTTCCTCATCTTTCCACTCTCTATGCAAAGTACAAAGACTTGAGATCCACAATAAAAGACTATCAAGGAGGACTCACAAAAAGGAGTATCTCTCAAGATGTGAACAGTATAACAAGTTAGGATAAAGCAGGAACAGTTAGGACAGGGGGACAAAAACATTTTCAGTTTCCCACACAGAAAACTAGGAGCAAAGAAGACTCCAAATAATGGATCTTCACTAAGGTATTTATCTGGGGGGATGGTGATCATGATGAATTACTCTCTAGACAGCTGGTCTTTTCACCTAACAAGCCCTCCTTGTAGAGACAATGATTCCCATATCCAAGAAAGTTTGTTACCAGAAACATAGCTAAGATGTTTATTTAAAAGCCTAGAGATATGATCTATGCTTAGCTAAAACACAAGAACAATAGGTGCAGGCACACTCTTTAATTTTCTACCTATTGAATGTCTGCAGCTTAACATGTACAAGAAGGCAGGGTGACGGGAAAAGAAGATGTTGCTCTGACTTTTTAGTTTTTAATTCCTGGTTCTGTTCTGATTCCTGACTTTGACCATTTGAATTATCTGCCTGTCTACCTATCTGTCTATTTATTTATCTATCTACCATCTTTCTATCACCTATCATCTATCCTGCCTCACTGCAAGGGCAGGGTCTGGAAGTAATAAGAAGGTGCACAGCTGGACCGAGTTAGGCCTCACAACTTTCCCAAAGCCATGATTCCCCAGGCCTCTCAGGTGCTGATTTTTGGCATACATGGCTCCTTCTAAGAGCTGAACATCTTCTGGTACTGGGTTCTCCTTAATACAAATAAAGCTGTGAAGTTTCAAATGTACTGCTGTTTTCCTTCATATCTGACATGCCCTGTTCCCTTTTTACATGAGTTGGAAAGATGAACGGGTTCCTTACAAGTTAAACTTTTCTTTCCTTTCCTTTTCTTTTTTTAACAGGAAAGGTTTAGTTTGCTAAGTGTCTCTTACTTTTTCAATCTTTCCTGCTGGCATTCCTGTGTTGTGTTAACATCAGTTAAAATATATAATTAGTTTTGGGTTATTTTTATTTGGTTAATTGAAAGGTGGACTGTGGGAGGTCCCTGTATTCCCAAAAGGTAAAAATTAGCTGTGAGACACTTCTCCTTCCCAAGAAACATCTGTTCACACCAGAGAGACATCGCTCCTTCAACATCATCAGTCCATGCCAAACTGTCCACACTCCATCCATAAAGAAGCTATAAAACCTGATTTCCAAGCTGACTCAGTGAACCACCAGTTTCCAGGTCCACAGGTCTGCTACATGAACACATGTGACCTTTCCTTTCTATTCTCTGCAAATAAAATTTTTCTGACCTTTACTGCTCAAGTCCACCTTTGATTTCCATCTAAGCATGGAACAAAGACACTCTCCACTGGAGCTACTTAGCATATCATAACTATAAGTGTGAATTCAATCTGAGAGAAAATTATTCATGGAGAAAACATTTCTTACAAATATTAACAGTATTGATTTTATATTGTCAATACAGTAACCCAATTTAATAGGTAGGAGTTGAATGGTATTATAGAATTAAGTGCTTAATATTGTTGGGTTGGAAAGCTTTCTTAATTGATGACTGCTTTTCTGGCAATCACAAGGGGTGTGAGTAAGTGGACTCTGTAAGGTTGAACCCTTTATCTAAAAATTTGTCTCTTTGTAGAATAACAATGGAACTCATGTTAGCATTTCCATTTCTTAAGGTAAAGCTAGAGGAAAACTAAAATTCAGTATGTATTATAGGTAAGCATAGTGGGGTGTCTAATATCATTTTGATATTAGCTAGCTATCCTGTTTTTATGTAGAATAAGATCATTTTCATAATGTAATTTTACTTTGCCAGTGGCTTTTTACATCTTAAATTTATTGGTGTATTTTTTAAACACATTTTAGAATGAGGAATATTAATTTCAGTTAATAGTATAACTGTAGTGGCTGGCACAAAATTTACCAACCCTAATAACAGTATAACTAAGTTTTGCTTTCATTAATTGCTTAATTTCTATCACTGCTGTTTCTGATGGAGAAACCAAAGGCAATTTGAGCCAAATATTTTTGTGAGCTTGTCACCTGCTCCTTTTGATCTTGACTATAGAGAGCACATTCACTGGGGTGAGGATACTTGCAAGTGTAATTTTACTGATAATGAATGAAAGGAGCTGGTCCAAATCTGTCAAGTTTTGGAGTCAATTAACTCATGCAGACATTTGCAGTGCCTTGCTTTAGATGAGCTACATGAACTTGGACTAGAATTTGCTTCTACCTGAGGTGCTAAGTTGTGAGGGTTTTCATATGTAGAGGAAATCTTTATTGAAAAGATGGTTAACTTTCAGTACTATGCTGATATTTTAATTTAATTTGTAGTCTTATAGAGAGAAGGAAGAGATTCCTCATTTACAAAGCCTAAATTTTTAAAAAGGCTATTTTAAAAATTCTGTGAATCCTTGGCTAGAATTAGCTTCTAGTTGAAGTCATAATTAAATTAAGTATCAGCTCTTACTCTATTATTTTAATGCTTCCTGTTTTAGGGGTTGACAAGAGAGAACACATACAAGTCTTTGTTACTGTGCAAGTTACTTGGTAGGAGGGGATTGTTGTCTAATAATGTTGCATTTCATGGATGTATACAGATAATGATCACTTTACCTTCTGGATATGTTACTGAGTTAGGTGGCCTTTATGTGAGAGGCAGAAACCCTGGCAGCATCAGGAAGATAAGATCACAGGAAGTCTTTGTCAGGAATTTAAAGCCATTCCTTTTACATTCATTGAACAACTGTGTATTAATGTATGGCAAAATGAAGAAGGTAAAGATATGGTGATGGTGAGAGACATGCTTACAGCTCTCCAGAAGAGGTTGTAGCAGATGGAAAGAGTGGAGTGTGTGAAAGCAGGTGGGATCAGGACACAGGAGAGGCACTAGTTAGGCTGGTACACAACCCAGGAAATGCTCAGAAGATCCCTTGACTGTAGCTTTGGTGAGTGACAGGAAGACAGATAAAGAGACAAACCAAGAGAGATTTTAGAAGGCCTTTCTGTTGAAGGTGACACTGCTGTTTTTTGAGGAGGGTGGGAATCCTCTGAAAGGTCAGGGAATTCACAAAGGCCTGATGGATTTTGTTTTCCTGAGAATCTGGCTATCATGAAAAGATTAGATTGAAGCTGTGGGCCAGTCAGACTGTGAAGAGAGTTATTTTTAATTAAATGTTAAAATCAGAATTGTGACTTGTGCATCTTTTTGTTATCAAAATGAAGTGTTTTTACCTATGAAAGTGCATTAGTTACATTAAATGCCTAAATTACATGTTAAAATTTCTAAAATGGAGTACAGTGACAGTTGTATGGTTTTATTTTCTTGAGACGGGCTTTCTATGAAGCCAAGATATCTTGGAACTTGCAATTCTCCTGCCTCTTAAATGCTGGGATTACAGATGTGTACCTCCATGCTTGGTTCCTGCCTCTTTTAAACACTACATTATCTAGAAATCAATACTGGACATCTAGTATAGGTAACTGGTATTTGTGCAAAATTTTTTTTTCAAGACAGACAACATTTAAACTGGTATTTCATGGCTAGAGAAATGTTTGAATGTGAATACATTAAGTTTTTTGTGAATGACTCAAGGTGTTTGGAAAAAGTGGTGGAGATACAGTCTGGTGACTCACAGAATCTCTGAATGCTCTGAGACAAAAGGGACAAATGAGAGCCTCTTGCTCATCACAGGGAAACACACAGTTGTTCCTGGACTCCTGGATGCATGGTGGCAGAGCACATCCAGTCTCCAGTTTCTCCGGTGCCAAAGCAGTCTTTGCTATTATGCTGTACCTAAAAAAAGGGAGAAAATTCTCCATTCTTTAAATGTTATTTAAGCAGACTAACAGCTACAATTTTCAAATTAAAAAAAATTAAAGGTAAAATGCAGATGTAAATGAAATGTGTATTTAGTATAAACAATAATTCTTTTGGTGCCAGGCACCTGTGGCTCACGCCTGTAATCCTACCCACTCAGGAGGCAGAGATTAGTGAGATCATGGTTTGAAAACAGCCCAGGCTAATAGTTCAATAGACAGTATCTGAAAAACCACATCACACAAATGGACTGGTGGAATGGCTCAGAGTGTAGGCTCTGGGTTCAAGCCCCAGTACCACAAGAAAAAAAATAAGTAAATAATAATTCTTTTGCATAAAGTAAATGTTTTGTAATTGAACAATTACATAATGTAGAATTGCACACAGTAATTCACCTGTGCTAACATGCCAGAAGCCTTCCTGTGGCCTCTGCATCAGTCCTTAGGTCAAAAGGGACTTGTATCCTGACTTTTAAAATGTAGTTTAGTTTTGCCTGGTTTTGAACTTTCTATCAAGGAAATCAGATTATGATACACACATACTTGTCTGGCCTCTTTTGCTCATTCTACTGTGTTTTTCTCCTCCCCCCCCTTCTATAATTTTTTATTTTTTCTCTTACTTCTTTTTTTAAAACTAAGACTTGAGGTATAAGTTACACAAAAGAAAACTGACTCATTATCCAAGGCGAGTTTCTGTTAAATGCAGTTGTATATTTGTCATCAAGGTCTAGGACCTTTCCATCACCCAGAAGTGTCCTATGCCCTTTTGTAGTTTACACCTTCTCTTATGCCACGAAATACTTTGCTTACTTAAACCTTTGCCTTTCTAGAATTTCAACAGATGGAATCATACAGTGTGTAGCATTTGGGTTTGATTCTTTCAATTGGCATAATTCAATGTAATGTTTTGAGATTTGGCCATACCGTGTGTGATTTCTTCATTTTCATTGTTGTGTTATCTGTTGAAGGAAGGTAGTCCTGACCTGTTCTGTTGATGGACAGCTAGGCTGTCTGAACCTTCACGTTGTGTGAGCTGTGATCCCCTCACCACTCTTATGTGTCTTTGGTGAACATATATGTGCATTTCTTACATAAAATGCTGGAATGACAGGCATGTGCCACAGCACCCAAATATTGATTGAGATGGGTTCTTGTTAACTCACTTGCCTGTGCTGACCACTAACCAAAATCTTTCCAATCTCAGTCTCCTGAGTTGCTAAGATTACAGGTGTGAAGCAGTCACTCCTTTTGTTTGCTTTTATTATTTTTTGGAGATGGTCTTATTAATTTTGCCATAGCTGGCATGGAACATGCAATCTTCCTCCCTCTACCTTCCAAGTAGCTGGGATTACTGGCCTGCACCATCACACTTGGCTTGCTCACAATATTTAAAAAGATTGTGCCAAGTTATATACCATCCCAGCACTGTGTGAAAGTCCAGGCTTTTCTTCATCTTCACAAGCACTTGATGTTGCCTTTTTATATTTGGCCATACTTTGGGTTATTGGCTGTAATTTAAGAATAAGAACAAAAATACTAATAAATTGCTTGCTGTTCTGCAGGATTTTCTCACCAGCAAACTTTTATGTGAGGAGTTTATCTTATTGACACTTGATTTGGATTTTCTTTAATAAAATCATTTGTAACTGTTCCATACTACCATAGAATCAGTGATGAAAATCCAGACTGTGACTATTATTAAGAAGATCAAATTTCAATGATATAAATGTGATAATTGAGTTTTGCTAGTGTGGCAGTTGGAGGAAAGAGAAAAGTAAAGATGAAGTAAACTGGATGCTGTTTCCTTTCTAGGTTTATGAGACATGGTCTTTCCGGGTGGCTCAGGTAGGAAATGGACTTGAAATCTTCCTGCCTCCACCTACTGAGTGTTGAGAGTGTAACTGTGAGTCACCATCCCAGTCTAAGTGCTTGTTTTTAAATTGTTTTAGCCTTAAGGCCATTGAGAAACTAATCAATTTAGTTTCTTAAAATACTGCTTTCAATCTTGAGGCAGTGATTTATCTAATGGGAAAAAATGGTTTTTTTGTTTGTTTGCTTCCTTTTGCTTTTCAAAGGTGAGGGTGGAGAGTCTATAGAATGTGTATAGAAATCCACAAATTGTCTTTGAGATGGTTGAGAATTCATGGTCTACCAAGACAACTGGAAGTTAAAAAAACAAACTGAGGTCATAATGAGGACTATCAAGGTGCTTTGTATAGTACTGTTCTCTTTGCTGTGGGACAAGAGCAGGGATGTTGGTGTCTCATCTAATCTATTAGACACATGTGACATCTGCTCAGATACATAGGGTATCACAGGCTCTTCCTAGTTTTGTTTAAGCTTTGTCTTACAATTTTACAACTAAATGAGTTTTTTGTTGATTCAAAGGAGTTTCTCCCCTCTGGTCCCAAACTTTTTATAACTATTTTCTGTCTTATAGATAATTGACAATGATAGCCTGATGAAAAGGCTTACAAGAAGGAAACATGCCTACCAAAAGAGCTAGTAGCTCAGAGGTTTCTGGAGATCCAGCTTGATTCTGAGATTTAGGAAGAGGCATTACTTGTACCTGCAAAGAGAAGGCATCCTTGTAGGGGTGCTGGACATGTAATTGGAGAAGACATGAAGCCTGAATAGTTGATTCCAGCAAAGTATTTTCATACATATAGGGTGTCTCTGTTGGGAGGCAAAGCAAGTAATAAGTGAAAAAAAATCTTCTTGCTGGGGTCTTGATTTGTAGGGCACATTAACATTTTTTATCAACTGTGAGAAAAGGGTTGGCACATATGGTACTGTCCAGTTTTTTATCTGAAAGAAAGAAAAAGGCTTGCCAGAGGAAGCAAAAGTGACTAGTGGCACGAGAAAATGTTCCCGCAAAAAACTTTCCTGTGTGGTTCCTTTCATATTCAGGATCTACATAGTGCTCAACCAAACAGTCACCTCAGAAGAATACCTCAAAAGCTGAGTATTAGGACTCATATTCTAGATAAGAGCCTGTAATGATTATATGTATAGGTAACTGATGGGTTGCTCTACTGTGGTCCAGTGCAAATCAGGGACTTGAATTAGGACACAAGGAAGTGGGGACCTGAAACCTCCCTCAGTGAGGACTATAAAAGGACAAATGTACAGGTTGGAAAGGTAAAAATGTACTGATAGGGCTATAAGGTCCTTCCCACTGGGACAGGAATAACCAACTGCTGGGTCTGTAGATGGAGCAGCCTAGGACAGAGGCCTCCTTTAAAGTGATAGGATATAAGTAACTGGCAGTGAAGGGAAATCAGGAAGACCCTAACAACACTGGAGTTTGCTGGAATCAACATGAAGTACGCAAAAATAATTGACTTTGGCATCAGGTTTCTCTTTCTTTAGTCTTTTGTTTTTTAAACTTTCAATGTGAAGTTAGGTGAGAAGTTAAGTGTACAGTGGTACATTTTCCTTAATCCACATGAGAGTTCTTACTTTAATTATGATAAATAAAATTGCAAATTTATAGAACATATAACTTGCACTCCCTTCTTCTCCCTGATTGTGAGAATAAAAGGAGGAAATATTAAATTTATTTTCATTGATAAAGCAATGTTCATGTGATTATTAAAATTAGGATTATGATTATGTGATTTAGATATACCACCATCGTGCTAAGTCAAAGTAAGCTTTCCAATCATTTTAAACCTCTTTCAAAAGTTCCCTGGTACCTAGAATGGTAAAATTCCAAGACATAGCATGTTCTGTTGAATGTGAATTGACTTATTTCTGAACTTATCTGTTCACTTAATTGTGAATACCCTTTTGGCCTTCCTCTAGGTATGTTGCAGCAGTTTTGTTTTATAGAAATCTAGATGTGATCAATTTGTCAACATAAAGAGACAGATAATACTGTGTAATGGAAGAATCAGAATACTATCCAGACATAAGCTTTGAAAGAAATGTGGTATGTGGAGATGAAGTTGCCTATTGGTTACATCTCAGAAATACTGCAACACCACTAAACTTGATGTGCCAGGTAACATCTTATGAAAATATGGCCTGGGATCTCATTAGTATGCAACAGTTTGAAAAAGAACTGAAAGCCTTTTCTCTATTCTTACATAATGAGCCTGCATTGGCATAATTTATATTAGTTAAAAGCATGAAGTAGCTATATTGTTTTGATTATCTTTTTAATTTGGATCTCAAACTTAGAGACTCACACATGCTTGGCATGTGCTCTACCACTGAGTTCCACCTCTGGCTCTGAATTTTAAATAAATATTTCATATATGTAAATAAGAAAATTGAAATTTAATATTATAAGAGTGGTAGGAAATTGAGATTTTTAGATGAAATAACATTAGCCATTGGAATTATTCTAGTGTTTAATTTAAAAAATAATTTTTTAATTCAATATTTGAATCCTATTATTGATGTCTGAGATTCTACCACATTGATAGTCCTACATCTTGTGTTCAGAAGGTAGAAAAATATGTCTCTGAGAGTTCCCATAAAAGTGAGCTGAGATGAAAAAATGAGACCTGTTGAAACTATTCTATGAATGGAGGAAGAGGGTATAAAGGAGAATGATGGAGGGGATGAGTGTAATTTAGGTATATCCTAAGCACTTTTGTAAATGTCACAAGGTATCCCCCCAATACAACAACAGTATGATAATAAAAAACTGACAAAAAAATCCAAAAAACATAAGTTAAAGTGAGCTACAGTTCCCACCTAAATGACCACATTGCAGGAAATGTAGAAGAAGGCATCAACCTCTTCCCCTCCTCCCTTCACAGTATTCTGTTTACCTGTGACACCAGCTGACATGGGGCTGGGAGAATTGCCACCCTAGTTAATTCTGATCATGTTCCTAAGAAAGGAGAGATGAATGGATGTTGGGCAGGCAACTACCATTCTCTACCAACCCAACTCTTGCCATTACCCCAGAAAATAGCCTGGTTATTAGAGTGTATTTATTTCCTTGAAATTTCTTTACTTATGATAGACAGCATTTTAGAGGTCAGGGCTGGGATGAGGGTGACCTAGGGAAGTGCTTAGGGCACAGAATTGAAGTAGGCACTTCCCCTCTTGTTCATGATGCACTGAGGGGCATTTGGAGAATACTGAGTTCAAGTCTTTCAAGTTCACAGTCAGGAAACTGGGACTCTGAGGTGAAGAGAAGCAGGTGAGACATCACAGCTGCATCAGATCAGCCATCCCTCAGGTGTCCTTAGTTCTGGTTAGAGGTAAAGAGAAAATGTGAACAAGAGCTGAAGCAATAACCCTGGCTGTCATGCCTGCATTGAATAAAATACATAGTGAATCACCTGGCCCTCTAGATATGGTTGACAGGCTGCACCAATCAAGCAATCTGGAATGGAAACAGCTTCTTCACAAGTGTGGCTACCAACTGTGAAGAATGCATTGGATTTCTTCCCCTGTTTTGAGTTGTACACCTGACTTATGAAAATGACACATTCTTGTGTAATGTGAAAAGTAAAACAGTCAAGTGAAAAAGGGTGAAAAGCTTTAACATTTTTATTTTATTATTTTATTTTTATTGTGGTGTTGGGGATCTACCCCAGTGCCTTACACATGCTTTGCCAGCACTGAGATTCATTTCTAGCCTTCACTTCCTACTTTTTCTTGTTTATTTTCTGACTGTTTGGTGAAACCCAGATTAGCCATAACTCCCCTGACCATGCATATTTAAGCTGCATTCTTTGTCAATGTGCCAGAAGTAAATGGTTAAGAGGAATCATACAAAGTCCTTGAGTGTAGACCTCCTTCCATCCCTCCCATGACATGACAGCCAACTGAGGAGAGGAGCCAGTAACATTGATACTATTTTCCTATTTTTTATTTTTATTTCATAAATGAAAACTAACTTTTCTGTATCCCAGTACATGATTTTGCACATGACTGGGTGTGCTCGTGGTCTAGGAAAACACCATTTCTCATGGCTGAGAGAGAACAGGACTGTAGAAGCCATACAGTCATATTAGCAAGATATATCATCTTATGAGAGCAAAGAATCTTAGCACAAGTAATTGGGCAGTCTACCCTTCATTTTAACCTAATAAAATAAAATGTATTCCTACAGCAAAAGTATTAGATCTGAGAGGACTTAGAAACTGAGGAGTATACCTCCTCAAAGAAGAAAAACAAATGAAGCATCATACATACTGCCTAAGGTAATATTGTTGCCAAACATTTTGTCTGCAAGATATCTCACTTCTGTGTGTCCTTTGTTTTGTGTTACATTTTCTACAACTGTCTTCTCTGCTTAAGCAGGAATAATAGCTATATATTTGGTCTTCATAGTAATCAACTGACAATTGCATGGTATTAGTTTGCTAAGGGAGCCATAATAAAATACTTCAGATGCAGTGACTTAAAGAACAGAAATTTATATTCTCTTAATTAGTGGCCAAACTTGCGAAATGTTTATATTAATTGAGTGTTCAGAGTACTTGGCTATACCTTTGTTCTTTTCATTTATTGTTTTATTTGGCTTCCAGTTTATTTATTTTTTTTGATTAATACTACTTTCCTTATATCTAATACATATTCTTTAGTTTTTTCTTATCTAAACTGTGTTTTCAAGTTCAGTCCATTCACTTTCAAATTTCCTAATAATAGTGCTCAACACTATTTTTCTTCAAAGTAACATTTCAGCTTGTATGATTCTAAGTGTTATTCTGTATGCATATTTATTCATCATCTTTCTGCTGCTGTTGACTCAAGGATTGTTTGATAGGATGCAATTTTTAATTTTTAATTTTGTTTTTAATTTTAATTTTTAATTTTTAATTCTATTGCTGTGTGTTTAGAGAACTTTACTGTTTGACACTGAGAATCACAACTGTGTGCAACTGTAGGAAACCTCTCTATAGGCCTAGAGATATTTTTGTAAATTCCATTTCTGCTCAAAAAGGATGTGTCTTTTACAAAATCTAAGAGCTTGAACATAATGTTTCAATTGCTCTGAATATTATTATTTTTGCTTGTCTAATTAATATCTGTTTCTTAAAGAAGTATGTTAGTATCATCAACTATTTTTTATTTATGTATGTGTATTGTAGCTGAAGATCTACTTTGTAAATATATATATACATATATATATATATACATATATATATATATGTATATTTTTAAGGTAGACCACCTAAGAATTAACACATGTACTTGCACACACACACACACACACACACACACACAGAGGCTTCCACCTACCTTGTTTCTAAAGTTAAAAAAGTCATTATAATAAAGCATTTTATTGTTTAAGAATTGTAGGGAATTGCAAGGAACCTGGCACCACACATATATCATGCTGAGTAACTCAGTCTTTCTTAATAAACATTTAAAAAATGAGGCTCCATCATACAAATCTGGCCATAAATAGGGTTTACATTTTCTATAGTGCTTAACTGTTAAAGATGCAGAATGCCTGATGTTTTGCTTCAATATATTTCTTTCTTAGTAAAGGATTTAGGGTGTATTTTTCACCAATATAGATAAATTAATGATGATCATTCTCATTACTGCCTTTTTCCAAGATGAAGAAATGAAATATTGTGATGAAAATCAATTCCATAAGATTTGCTCTACAATGAAGCATTCTTACGGAGGATTTTTGTTGGTTTCTGTTAGTTCTAGACTTTTGTAAATCTCTCTCCTCAAATATCAGAAACACGATATGCAGAAAAGACACAGACATGTCTATTTCTTATGAAATTAAGGCAGAAACCCATCACACAGGACTTTACCAGTGCTTCAAAGAGAGGAAGAAGCATCATTGTTCATTGAGAATTTGTAAAGTATGACTTTCAAAATAGGGGCTTAACATAACATTCCAGAATGGGTGGTAGTAGTAAGGTGAAGGTATTGAGGAAAGAAATTCCAAAAATTTCAAAGCATAAACTGTCTATTGATACTTCTGTTTGAAAGAGTTGATGGGTCTTTCCTGATGTTTCTCCCATGAGTAATCAGACACTCGATTGAGTTGGACAGTTTCTGAAAAGTAGTGTTATTGAAGATAATCTAATAGCAATGTTATATTCATGTACAGTAAGATGTCATTTCGATTCTCAGTATCCATACTAAGTGTAGGAATGGCCCTTGTGCAGTTAATCCCTTCTCTGATTTCAGGAGCTTGTTTGCTTTCTTACAGCTTTGCCTTTTCTATAATGTCACCAGTTGGAGTCATACAGTGTGTAGCATTTGTGTATGACTTTTCAATTGCCATAGTTCAATGTAATGTTTTGAGCTTCGGCCATATCATGTGTGATTTGCTCATATTCATTGCTGTGTTACCTGTTGTAGGAATATATGACTCACCAGTTTTGTTTATTGACATATGAACTTCCATGCCATGTGAGCTTTGCTCCTGTGACCACTTTTATGTGTCTTGGCAAACATATGTGTGTGTGTCTTCCAGTTACATACACAATGGAGGCACACAATGTGAAGAGACAAACTAAGCACATCAGTCTATCTTCAGGGCACAAATAGGAGCTTTAGGCTTAAATACAGAAGGAATTTGAGCCAGGGTTCAAAATATACAAATAATTATTAAAAATCCCAGGTCAAAGTATGGCCTGGTTGTTCATTACTGAGGGTTATCACTGGGTGCAAGCTAGTCAGGATAAGCAAGTCATTGTAGCCTGGTAGGTGGTCTGTCCTGTGTCAGTTCTGCTTCCTTTTCTTGGAGGAAGTTTCCTGTATCCTTCCTTATAAAGATGTTATCAAACAGTACTGTCCTTCCTGGAATCAAAGGTGGCTGTACAGAGAATAACTTAGAACAAATGACACTGATATAAAATGGAGACTGGGTACCAAGCTTTTAGTGAGGTATCTGTTATTATAGAAACTTTAGAGGATGGAAATTCAATCTTTAAAATCTCTTATCCTAAAATGCATATCTAAGGACTGTTTTGGACATTGGCACATTTTCCCCTTATTATATGCGGTGTGGTCAAAGAAAACTTTATATGTAAATGACACCACCAGTGGCCCAAAATGGTTGTATACTTGGTAACAAGCTATACATATTTGACACTGACTGCTTTTAGAAATATAAATAGACATTCAGATCCTTTTAGGAAGAATTGTCAAAGAGGCAGAGAAAAATGGTTGTCTCACAAATATTTTCCATTGATAACTGAAAGTCTCCATGCAGTGTTGTTGGATCCTCTGATAACACCACGATGTAGGAAACCACATGATGCATAAAATTTTTCCCTGATGTCTTTACTGAGACAAGTCAAGATCACTAAGAAGAATAAGTGGTCAAGAGGAGAATTGCTGGTTCTGGTTAGCGGTGCTCTTTATCAGAAACTTACCATAGGGTATCTGACCTTCTAATCTCTTGTTTAATATGGGGCTGTCCCTGATACTTCTTGTAACTAACTTTTGTTACAGGTGCTCAGTTAAAAAATAACTAATCCCTTACCATTTTAAACACCATGAGTTTTTACCTTTTTTATGGTATGCAAAATTGTCCTTGATCTTGCAGTTGTTGGGAAGTGATTGGACCCTGGACCATTGTCATTTTTATTGATTTTGAGACTCCCTTTTAGAATCAGATATTTTGCTGCCACCAATCTACAATGGATTCAACTTACAAATCATAATACTCAACTGGAATTAATTCACATATCCAGGTAGAGTTGGAGGTTATGTCAATTTGAAATACATAGTTGGCCTGGTAGAACAGATTGTATTCTGCAACATATCTGTGCATGTTTTCTCACAGGTTCTCTGAAAGAGGATAGAGCATTAACTGTGCATTGCTAACAACCACAAGAGAGAGAACATGGTCCAAGTGGACAGCAAACCATCTGGTATTCAATTTCCTCAAGGTTGATCAGGGTGTGTATGTCCGGTTATTGACATGTTTTCTGCAGGAATTCTGTGTAGGTCTTGCCTAACATAATGAGAGTAGAAACTGCCAAATTCACTTATGAGAAGCGTCTTCATTTTCACATATACATATATATATAAATATACACACACATATATATGTGTGTATATATATATAATATATATATATATAATTGAAGAATGTTTTCTCATAGCTACATTTCCCCCTATTTGGGGCAAATACGTGGAGAAAACACATATATATGCTTGACGCTCCTAACCAATGAAAACATTTTCTTGTATTTTCATGCATAGTAACTGTATAAATGCTTGAAATGATAGTGGCAAAAGCAGAGATCCATATAATATTCATAATGTCTATTCCTGCAATCTCAACCAAGGAATATCTTTAGGAATTTTTTCTGGAAACTAATAGGATGCTTATAATCTCTAATCACAGAATTTTGGAATTATGCAAGTATTATAACTGCATCCTAAAATGAAACTATTACCTAGGATATTACAAAGAATGCAGGTTGCACCAGATGTTTACCAAGTTGGTTTACCATATCTTAAAAAGAGACACCAAGCATGACACTGAGTCAATAAAGTCTTTTTGTGCATTATGCCTGATATTCAGATACATGCTGGTGTAGGCCTAAGTGACATCATAAAACTACTGCTTATAAAAAACACAGCTAAGGGATGACCAGCTTTAAACCTCCCTGTCACACATTTTGGTTGTTTGCCAGATCAAAACAGACAGTGTTGTTATTAATTGTTTTAACTAAGGATTAAACATTTTAAGTTACATTAAAATTTATTTTGAATACCTGTAATTTGAGTTAAAGACTTTGTTGTACTCCCTTATATTTGCAATGGTCTTGTAAGCTCAGAAGGAGGGACAGGTGTTTTTTTGTTGTTGTTGTTGTTATTATATATATTTTTTGCAGGTAACCAGACAGGATATTATGGTCCCTTCTGTTGATCCCATAATGTATAATTAATCCAAGTAACTAGGTAGAGCTCAAGCTTCCCTTAACAATGATTTTGTGGACATAAAAATGCATGTGTCCTTGAAACATGACTGAATCCTGAGACATGTTCATATATATGCTTTTAGGTTTTCTTAAAGACCACTCAAAAAAGAAGAAATGATTCTTTACAGAAGATTCCTAATAACCAAGGGAGTGAAAAACTGGTGCCATCACAGTGCAGATCAGTGCATCTTCAATATGCAGGTAGGTGAAGTGGCTGTGCCTAGCTGGTTTCACATGTTATTTTTCTCTTTTCTTTTGCCTGCTCCAGTCTTGTCTAATGTACAGGTATGTGGTGAAGCCACATTCAGTCATGCGACACCTTCTGATTTTCAGATAAATTTAAGAAATATTATGAGACTTATCTATTTCCCCAATAATTTTACCATACATTCCTCCACTCCAAGTACCTTTCTAGGATTTATAGGAAGTATCACAAATCATTACATGCTTCCTGAGAGAAAATGTGAATTTAATACTCATACAGGTAGAAGTATAAGTGTTTCCATTTAATTTTGATTGTGTCCATTTCTGAAAAGTTTTGTGTGAAATATTACAGGCTTCCTGTCAGGAATGTAAGAGCATTTTTAGAATGTTGTGTGGGTGAGCCTCCGTATGTATGCATTAATTGAAGATGGAGTGTGAGTTGATATAATGACTTTGGGAATTTATGAATGTATGTGCCAAATGACACATGTAATGATTTGGTTTGGCATGTTGTCTTTCTCAAAGACAGATAAAGACTCCAAATTTACTCACAGAAATTGTCAAGAATGAAATGTTTCCAAAATGGTTAAGGACTGATATGGGACTAAATCAAAGAGTAGGCATATTACCTTCATCTACTAAGCTCAGGAACGAGGGCATTCTGAAATCCTCCCTTAAAATGCTTTTGATGTATGTGCTTTAATAAGAATCCTTTGATCCCTAAGAATTATAATGAGTATGCATTTTTAGTTTTTCTCTGGCCAGCAAATTGATGTTAAAACTGTCAATGCTGAGAGGTTAAGATGTTACTTGGTTCATTCTCATTGTTGTTGAGCTGCCTACAAAAGAGAAAGCTTAATATAGTTTCCAAGTTTTCACTCTAAAAAAAGATGGGCATTTCTGAAATTTCTTTTAACTCTGAGATAACTCATGAGAGTAAGTATCATTTAAGCGACACTTCATTAAGGTCCTGTGCAAGGGAAGAGGAAAATGTCCTGCTTTAGAAAACTGTACCCTTAAACATAGTAGTTTTCTTTTTTTCTGTTCTAGTCATGAGAATTCAGAGAACTTTAGAGGATTGTGGAAGAAACCTTATTTATGAGAAAATATTAAATAGCAAACTGCGCATTTGACAGTGGTCACAATCTGATGTTAAATATCATGATAGGTGAGAACATGGTACTCATGTGGAATTCAGTGTTCCTTCTGATTTCCATTGGAGACCATGTAGCTCTTGATGTAATGTCCATGAAAAATCTGCCATCATATCTTTCACGTTTTTCATCCCAAACCACTTTTGGGTATCTGCCTCATTTCTAGACTGCTAAGAACATTCCTAGTTCAGTCCACACTTGGGCCACTCAGCTCTCCACAGGTTGGAGAAAATTGAGATGAATGGCACAATATGTCACATATTTCTGAAAACAAAATTCCTAAACAACAAATTTATAGTTTCCATAATGTAAGAGATGAGAGAATCCAAGACTTATGATCCCTTTCCTGCAATGGCAATAATGATTAAAAGCAAGAAGCTAAAATATTAACATCTTTTTTTATCTCTATCCCAACCATTTTGTTCTTTCCATCATTATATGTAACACCAAGCCTGTAATCTGCCAATCCTCAGGACAAAATGACTTTCAAAATTGTAATATTCATGATGATTCTCCAGTTCCTTGATTTACTTTATAGAGATTATTTTGAAAACAAAATTCTAAATTGCCTGGCTATTTTCTCTTATATGGTATTTTAAATCATATTTTCCCCTTAGATTTACTTAATTTAGGAAAATCTTTTATACACAAGACTTTTGTGTCATAAACTGCAATTATAGGTTTAACATACACAGATTGTTCTGTCCTGGTATATTATCTCTCTCTTTTGCTTTCTTGTTTATAGTGACATAATTCTGAGGTTCAAGGTCATTTTAAAGTTCTGTTATCTTGACCAGCCTTAGATAAAGTGTAACATTCTGTGGCTTTTCCATTCATATAAAACCAAAAACAATTCTGTAAGAATTCTTTGTAAAACCCAAGCAAAATTTGCCACACAAAAAGAATTCCGTGGGATGTTAATCTTTCTCATGGCTGTCCTGTAATGAGATGGCAAGATGTCCAGCAAATGAGGTTCACACATGCCAGCCATTGCTTTCTTCACAAATCTCTGTTTTCAATTATCATGTTAAAAAGATCACCAAAGCTATTTATCCTTAAATTTCTCTTAAAAATATTAAATACCTCGAAAAAAATCACATCTTACTGTTTACATTTCATAAGGTATATATACATCAATCCTCTCCAATTTAAAGAAGACAGCTTCCTACTCATTGTTCCAACACTAAGGAATACTTATCATAAAAATCAGATTCTCCCAAGAACATTTTTTAATTGCAACAAATGAGTTGTCAACACTGTACCAAAATACAGGATCTCTAAATTCGTTTTTAAAAGGTTTACCTACTTAAAAAGTACTGCTATTAGTCTATGTAGACTACTATTACAGACAAAATACCCTATAAATTGCAACTCTTAATAATCTCCATTTTAATATTCTAAAAGGCATTTTTTCATAAATTGAAAATCTTGCTCTGTGGTGACCATATCTTAGACTTCAAGGTTTCTTTCATTGTGCCTTTTTAGTAGACCCCTGATTAAAAAGGAATTCCATTTGGCATAAAAATAGGCCCTAATTGAAATGAAGGGACACCTCCTCACCAGTCTCTAATGAAGTTACGAAATACTCTCTAAACTATTAAAGTTATACCTTTGTTAAATACCATAGTCTTAGACTTCTGATTAAAATAAAATTCTAGTGAAAATCTTATTTTCTTGTGTTTTGTTCTCATTTCTTTTTTCCTTCTTTCCTTTCTTCTCTGCTCTTTTCTTCTTTCTTTTCTTTGCTGCTTTCTTTAGTGTCCTTAAGACACTGACAAGAAGTCCTACCAACATGAGATGTGTTGTCATTCCTAACAATGCTCCCTTAAAACATGTATTAAAGCATTAGATTTAAGCACTAATTTTAAAGAGTTAATCTTTTACTATAATGCAAATTCCCTTAATAAAACTTAAAAATAATAACAACTAGCCTATATATTAAAACCTAATATTTGCTATTATAAGAAATTATACCTATTTCATAAAATTTTTAAAAATAATGGAATAAAATATGTATGTATACCTTCAGGACATTATATGGAAACTCTAAAGCTAAAAAGAGTAAAGAAAATATTATAATGTCTCATCCACATTTAGAAATTCAAAAGTTGGACAATGACTCAGTACTGTTCTGAGGATATTAGAGTCAAAGAGCCAAACACATCAGGAAAAAATAGTTATGGATTCCAAGAGTAACTCTACTTCCATTATTAACACGTAAAGTACTTTTAAGTACTAATTTCAATTTATAAAGTTACATAATTACATATCAAATTTAAAACATAAAGAAACCAACACATTAGACCATTAGGTATAAAAAGTTCTTAAACATTTCTCACTTAAAAAATAAAATTCCTACTAGGATCTAGACCAACTGACAAAGACTTAAAAAATATACTAACATAATCCTAACTGAAAAAAGGAAAGACAACTTTATAAATATTCTTCATTAGTCTGTTGGTACCAATTTACATTTACAAATTGGCAAATGAGGCAATGAGACCTCAAAATCTACTTAAAATTAATAATTTACCTCATTAGTTTTTGGACAACCAAATTGTAATTTTAAAAACAAGAAAAGGTTAGAATTGGAACATTATAAAAACAGAAATGCAATGTTGATAAATACACATCTCAATTTCAATTATAGATAAAAAATAAGTTCCTGCAATACTGGTTATGTACACATGGAGGAATGAAACTAGGCACTTGACTCCCACTCTCTCAAAAATGAATTTACATGAATCAAAGATCCTTAAGTAAGTTTCTGAGTCTTTGAAAGTGCTACAAGAGGTTTTGTTTTTTGGTTTTCTTTTGTTTCTTTTTTAGGGGAGAGACCAACACTGGGCATAGAATTCATGATTTAAGACTTTCTTGGCAGGCACTCTAGCACATGAGCCACACTCGAAGCCCTGAATTTACAATAGGAAAATACTGGCAGTTGTGCAAATAGGCAATTCTTTTCTGAACATGAAAATAAGAACAAACATAGACAAAGGTGATTGCATCACATGCAGAGTTTGGTTTGCAAAGTGTCTGCAAATCAAAGGAAACAATTACCAGAGTCAAGAGACAGCCCACAAAATTTCAAGAAACATTTGACATATATTGAAAAGACAGGATTAATATGTAGAATATACAAAGAACTCAAAACAATAAACACCAAAGGAGCAAACAACCCTGCTAATAAATTGACAACTGAATCGAACAGACCATTCTTCAAAGTATTAATGGCTAATAATATATGAAAAAATTCAACATTATTTTCCATAAAGGAAATAGACATCACCACTCCAGTGAGATACCATGTACCCCTGCCAAAACACAATTATCAAGAAAACACACAACAAATTCTTATGAAGATATGATGAAAAGAAACCTACATATGCTCTTAGTGGGAATGTAAATAAGTGCCACAGCTATGGAAATCTTTATGATGGCTCATTAAAAAACCAGCAACAACAAAATCTAGCAATTGCCTTGTCTAATGACCCTGATAAACCACTGTTGAGCATAGATTTAAAAGAGTGTAAGTCAGCATAAAAGAATGACACCTGTACATTGCCATTGATCACAGCAGTATTCACAATAGCCAGCTATGGAATCAGCTGAGTTGCCAAATATCATATGGAATTAAGAATCATCATGTTGCCTGAGAGAAGCCAAGCTGAAATAGCCAAAGATTGCATGAATTTACTTATATATGGATGTAGAACTACAATGAGGATAATGATAGTAATAGTAGGACAAAAGTATGGTAGGGAGACTGTCTAGAAGGATCACTGGGAGTGTGAATGGGAAAAGGAGAGGTACGTTACACATACACATGAAGACAGCAAACTGACCCCCACTAAATATTGTTGAAGAAAGGGGGAGAGGAGAGATGGGTTATAAGGTTATATGTAGAGGGGGTGAACTTGTTCAAAATACTGTACATGCAACTAAGGAATTGTCATAAAGAAACCCAATTGTACTATTGATGTTGGGTAATAAATATACATAATCTGAGCTCAACATATTATCATTATAAAAATTTTAATATGAAAAAATTTTCCCACAAATGGTAAGTCCTCATTAAAAATACCAAAAAACCTCCAAGAATAAATTGACTAATCTCTCCTAAAATGCTACAAATATAAAAAAGCTGGGACACTGAAAGTCTAATTACATCAAATGAATCACTTATGCTGAGGGTATACTGCCTCTGTGCCATGAAAAAGACAGACACAAAACAATCAGTGTCCTTCTGTTTGGGGAGATGATTGGTCATCGTCCTACCTCAGAGATGAAAGACCATAAAAGATGAAGATGCCCAAGGCCTCTCTAAACAGTCATCTTTCAAATACATCTTAAAATCTCATGTCTTTCTAAATGTAACAAATACCATGATAAAATTCATTTAAGGATTTGGGCTTAATATTTTCCCTTAGCAAAGTCCCTATGTTACTTTTTATCAAAACAAAGAGAAGATTCATTCTTTTCTTTACCTACTGGTGTAAAAAATGTTAATTTCTCACTAAAATCTAACAAAATGGCCAATCCCAGTGTTAACCACAAATATTTTAAATATTTTAAGTGGCAATGTGCATTTAACTATTGAACACCATAATAATATTCCTGAGAGTCTTTTGAGCCCTCAACTTGAAAAAAATCATGACATTTACAAAAATTCCTTCCTTCCCATAAAGTCAACAGCACCACAAAAAATAAGTAAATGAAATAAAATCCTTGTGTCTAAGATACCAAGTTGCACTCCAGAAGAGTAGCATTTCAGCCTATTCTCACTTACTTCTACAGCTCCTTTCATTATCTTCCTGAAAATCAATATTCTATTAAGTTGAAATCTAAATCAGAACTACAATCTTCAATTACTAAGTTTAAAGAACATAAATTATTGGTGCCTTACCAATACTCTTCTAATTCAACAAAGAAAGTTTATGCAAATCTTTTAAAAACTACAGTGCCAATTCATCCCACCTTCCTTAAGCACTATAATATTTTGTCTAAAATGCTTACAGAAGGTTCTTGTTTTAGCATTATCACTTTTTTAAAAAGCACAGATTTCTACATCCCTCTAATCCAAAGTCAAAATTTTCCCTTATTTTAAATAAACAAATCCAGACACTTTGCAAACTATAAACTTAAACAATTTTGCCTCATTTAGAGAAAAACTGTCCACATATTAAAAATATACTATATATAAAAACTAAAATTATGATGCTATGTCAAAATTCTGACTCATTAGGTGACTAATTTTATAATGTCTAGCTATACAAAATATTAATAATACCTAAACATACACAAGTAGTCAAACTACAGCTAATGAAAATTTTTAAATGACCCATTAACACTACACAGCATCCTAAGCATGAAAAATCATTCAAAATCAAAATAACCATTAACCAGGCTTCAAAATGTGTGTTCTCAAAAACAAAAGACCTTAAAATCTTTATAATCACATAAGATGAAAAATAACAACTATAACACTTTAAAAATATGGCAGGTTTACAATGACTATTATCTCTCATTAAATCACACTTTAGTCTCCATGGCCCTGCCTAACCCTAGATTCAAAAGGAAAATGTACTATCACATTACCCTATGCAGAAAAATGATAAAGACTTCAGAAAACCTAATAACTTACCAGTATTGAATCACAAAAAACAGCAGATAGAATCAGGTAGCCTCTATTTTCATCCCTCCAGTAACACGTAAAATTAAAAATAACTAGTAAAAAACATTCAGCAAGATTACTTGAAAGTTTTCTATGACTTGGTTGAAGACACATTTTTCTTAGAAAATAAAAATAACAAAATTGAACATTCCTCAAACTAAAATGTCCCTAAACCTTCTTAATGGTGCCTCGGGGGAAGCACTAATATGCTCATAGAACTTAACTAATATGTTTATATTACAAATATGTCAATGTCAACTAAGTCCTGAAAGACCTTCCCAACCAGAATCAATGTTATGTATAATTTTATATGCAGCATTGATGACCTATAAGTTCATGGTTTACTGGGGACTTTTGGTGGAAATAATTGTCATAATTATGTTTATATCCCTAAAATTTTGCTGCTTTTTATGTTGTATTGTCCTCGCTAACATATCACATAAACTCTTTTGCAATACAAAAACACACCACATTAATGGTATCATGAGATTTCAGTGACTAACTTGTCTATGTCAACTCTCCACCTAATAGTGTTCAATTGTCAATACCACTTCAGGCAGGTCTGATGATCCTTTTCAACTGAAAAGACTCATTAAAGACAGAAAAATCAACCCTCAACATCTCCTTAAGACTAAGGAACCAAATTGATTACAGGGGAATAATAAGGCAGGCTTAAAAGTGATAGGGAACATTGAACCAATAAAAGCTAGAATAAAGAGTTGGGAGTACAACATAGAACACTGTACTAAAGAATATTTAAGGCAGCAGCAGAGGAGGCTTTAGTGGTTGCATCAGTGATGACAGCTGCCAGAGTAGAAATAATGGGAAGCAGAGGTAGAGACAATAAAGGATAGAAGAAATAGAAAGGGAGAGAGGGTGGAGAGCAGAAGCTGAAGGAAGACAGAAATTTGTAAAGAGCCAGAGAAAAGAAACTGTGGGCCTTGGTTTGGAAGAGTTCCAAGGAGCTGCAACATTTAACTCAGAGGATCCTGATATCTGAGGCCGAGGACCTGTAATACTTGTGGCTGTGGGGCTAAGGGTTCCAGCACCCACTGCCCAAATGAGAGCTGTAACAGTAGAGGGAGCTACCTGCTGCTACTTGTTGCTCTCTGCTGCAGTCTTCCACTGAGGATAACAAAACCACCAAGGATCCAGGATTACCAGCATTGGCATCTCCTACTCACTTTTACTACCCAGGAAGAACAGAAGGACCTCAGCCAGCTGGCTGATAGTAAAGGGGGAGACTCCAAGATGGGAGCGAGATGGAGGAAGCAGAAAGCATGCCTTCTATAGTGAAATCTTAGAGAGACACTGGAGACACACCTTGCAGGTAAAACCACTGAGAAGAGGCAAAACTTTGACCTCTCCACACATCCTGTCGGTGCAGAGAATCTCCACTTCATGTTAAATGGAGAATTCAGGAGGGCCCCTGGGCAACCAGTTGCCTGCACCCAGATAGCTTAGAAGATGCGGACAAGTTTTGTTCTACTTCATGCATACCCTTTGATGAGACAACTACAGAACAACATCTGAGGCACCATCTTCAGGACTGGGGACTGAAAAAGACACCAAAATTATTAAGACTGAAACTTCATTACATTTGAACTTGGAGGTTTTTATTTTTTTATTTTTTATTTTTCATTTTGTTTTATTTTATTTATATATAAATATTCTCTTTTTTGTTGTTTTTTTGTTTTTTGGTTTTTTTTCTTTTTTTTATTATTTTATTATTCATATGTGCATACAAGGCTTGGGTCATTTCTCCCCCCTGCCCCCACCACCTCCCCTACTACCCACTCTGCCCCCACACTCTCGCCCCCACCTCCTCAATACCCAGCAGAAACTATTTTGCCCTTATTTCTAATTTTGTTGTAGAGAGAGTATAAGCAATAATAGGAAGGAAAAAGTGTTTTTGCTGGTTGAGATAAGGATAGGTATACAGGGAGTTGACTCACATTAATTTCCTGTGCATGTGTGTTACCTTCTAGAGTAATTCTTTTTGATCTAACCTTTTCTCTAGTTCCTGGTCCCCTTTTCCTATTGGCCTCTGTTGCTTTTAAGGTATCAGCTTTAGTTTCTCTGCGTTAAGGGCAACAAATGTTAGCTAATTTTTTAGGTGTCTTACCTATCCTCACCCCTCCCTTGTGTGCTCTCACTTTTATCATGTGCTCAAAGTCCAATCCCCTTATTGTGGTTGCCCTTGATCTAAAGTCCACATATGAGGGAGAACATACGGTTTTTGATCTTTGAGGCAGGCTAACCTCACTCAGAATGATGTTCTTCAATTCCATCCATTTACCAGCGAATGATAACATTTCGTTCTTCTTCATGGCTGCATAAAATTCCATTGTGTATAGATACCACATTTTCTTAATCCATTCGTCAGTGGTGGGGCATCTTGGCTGTTTCCATAACTTGGCTTTTTGAATAGTGTTGCAATAAACATGCTGTGCAGGTGCCTCTGCAGTAACCTGTGTCACAGGCTTTTGGTATATCTCCAAGAGTGCTATTGCTGGATCAAATGGTAGGTCAATGTTTATCTTTTTAAGTATCCTCTAAATTTTTTCCATAGTGGTTGTACTTGTTTACATGTCCACCAACAGTGTAAGAGGGTTCCTTTTTCCCTGCATGGTAGCCAACACCTGTTGTTCATGGTGTTGCTAATGATGGCTATTCTAATAAGGGTGAGGTGGAATCTTAGTGTGGTTTTAATTTGCATTTCCTTTATTGCTACAGATGGTGCGCATTTTTTCATGTGTTTTTTTGGCCATTTGTATTTCTTCTTTTGAGAAAGTTCTGTTTAGTTCACTTACCCATTTCTTTATTGGTTCATTAGTTTTGGGAGAATTTAGTTTTTTAAGTTCCCTACATATTCTGGTTATCAGTCCTTTGTCTGATGTGTAGCTGGCAAATATTTTCTCCCACTCTGTGGGTGCTCTCTTCAGTTTAGAGACCATTTCTTTTGATGAACAGAAGCTTTTTAGTTTTATGAGGTCCCATTTATCTATGCTATCTCTTAGTTGCTCTGCTGCTGGGGTTTCATTGAGAATGTTCTTACCTATACCTACTAACTCCAGAGTATTTCTTACTCTTTCCTGTATCAATTTTAGAGTTTGTGGTCTGATATTAAGATCCTTGATCCATTTTGAGTTAATATTGGTATAGGATGATATACGTGGATCTAGTTTCAGTTTTTTGCAGACTGCTAACCAGTTTTCCCAGCAGTTTTTGTTGAAGAGGCTGCTATTTCTCCATCACATATTTTTAGCTCCTTTGTAAAAGACAAGTTGGTTATAGTTGTGTGGCTTCATATCTGGGTTCTCTATTCTGTTCCACTGGTCTTCATGTCTGTTTTTGTGCCAGTACCATGCTGTTTTATTGTTATTGCTTTGTAATATAGTTCGAAGTCAGGTGTCATGATACCTCCAGCATTGTTCTTTTGACTGAGTATTGCCTCTGCTATTTGGGGCCTCTTGTGTTTCCATATAAATTTCATGGTAGAGTTTTCAATGTTTTTAGTGATTGTCATCGGAATGTTGATGGGAATTGCATTAAACATGTAGATTACTTTTAGGAGTATCAACATTTTTACTATGTTGATTCTACCAATCCATGCGCATGGGAGATCTCTCTACTTTCTATAGTCTTCCTCAATTTCTTTCTTCAGAAGATTATAGTTTTCCCTGCAGAAGTCATTCACATCTTTTGTTAGGTTTACACCCAGGTATTTGATTTTTTTTTGAGGCTATAGTAAATGGAATTGTTTTCATACATTCTTTTTCAGTTTGCTCATTGTTAGTGTATAGAAATGCTAATGATTTTTCTATGTTGATTTTATATCCTGCTACCTTGATGTAGCTATTGATGATGTCTAGAAGCTTCTGAGTATAGTTTTTCGGGTCTTTAAGGTTTTGGATCCTGTCATCTGCAAATAGGAATATTTTGACAGTTTCTTTACCTATTTGTATTCCTTTTATTCCTTCTTCTTGCCTAATTGCTTTGGCTGGGAATTCCAGTACTATGTTGAATAGGAGTGGAGATAGTGGGCATCCTTGTCTGGTTCCTGATTTTAGAGGGAATGGTTTCAGTTTTTCTCTGTTAAGTATAATGCTGACTGTAGGTTTGTCATATATAGCTTTTATAACGTTGAGGTACTTTCCTTCTATTCCTAGTTTTCTTAGAGCTTTTATCATGAAATTGTGTTGGATCTTATTAAAGGCTTTTTCTGCATCCATTGAGATGATCAAGTGGTTTTTGTCTTTGCTTCTGTTAATGTGGTTTATTACGTTTATTCATTTTCGTATGTTGAACCACCCTTGCATCCCTGGGATGAAGCCTACCTGGTCGTGGTGAATAATCCTTTTGATGTGTTGTTGAATTTGGTTTGCCATTATTTTGTTGAGGATTTCTGCATCAATGTTCATTAAGGATATTGGCCTATAGTTTTCCTTTTTGGAGGTGTCTTTGCCTGGTTTTGGGACAAGTGTAATACTGGCTTCATAAAATGTGTTTGGCAGTTTTTCTTCCCTTTCTATTTCATGGAACAGTTTAAGGAGGGTTGGTATCAGTTCTTCTTTAAAGGTCTGATAGAATTCAGCAGAGAATCCATCAGGTCCTGGACTTTTCTTTTTGGGGAGACTCGATTGCTGCTTCAATTTCATTTTGTGTTATAGATCTATTCAGGTGATTAATTTCCTCTTGGTTTGGTTTTGGATGATCATATGTATCTAGAAATCTGTCCATTTCTTTAGGATTTTCAAATTTATTTGAATATAGGTTCTCGAAGTAATCTCTGATAATTTCCTGTACTTCCATGGTGTTTGTTGTTTTCTTCCCTTTTGCATTCCTGATTCTACTAATTTGGGTTTTTTGTCTCCTCATTTTAGTCAGGTTTGTCAGGGGTCTATAGATCTTGTTTATTTTTTCAAAGAACCAACTTTTTGTTTCATTAATTCTTTGCATGTTTTTTTTGTTTTCTATTTCATTGATTTTAGCTCTTATTTTTATTATTTCTTTCCTTGTATTTTTTTTGGGATTTCCTTGTTGTTGTTTTTCTAGGAGTTTGAGATGTATCATTAGGTCATTGATTTAAGATCTTTCAGTCTTTTTTTTTTTTTTTCATTTTTCTTTTATTATTCATGTGTGCATACAAGGCTTGGTTCATTTCTCCCCCCTGCCCCCACCCCCTCCCTTACCACCCACTCCGCCCCCTCCCGCTCCCCCCCTCAATACCCAGCAGAAACTATTTTGCCCTTATCTCTAATTTTGTTGTAGAGAGAGTATAAGCAATAATAGGAAGGAACAAGGGGTTTTGCTGGTTGAGATAAGGATAGCTATACAGGGCATTGACTCACATTGATTTCCTGTGTGTGGGTGTTACCTTCTAGGTTAATTCTTTTTGATCTAACCTTTTCTCTAGTTCCTGGTCCCCTTTTCCTATTGGCCTCAGTTGCTTTAAGGTATCTGCTTTAGTTTCTCTGCGTTAAGGGCAACAAATGCTAGCTAGTTTTTTAGGTGTCTTACCTATCCTCACCCCTCCCTTGTGTGCTCTCGCTTTTATCATGTGCTCATAGTCCAATCCCCTTGTTGTGTTTGCCCTTGATCTAATGTCCACATATGAGGGAGAACATACGATTTTTGGTCTTTTGAGCCAGGCTAACCTCACTCAGAATGATGTTCTCCAATTCCATCCATTTACAGTGAATGATAACATTTCGTTCTTCTTCATGGCTGCATAAAATTCCATTGTGTATAGATACCACATTTTCTTAATCCATTCGTCAGTGCTGGGACATCTTGGCTGTTTCCATAACTTGGCTATTGTGAATAGTGCCGCAATAAACATGGATGTGCAGGTGCCTCTGGAGTAACAGTCTTTTGGGTATATCCCCAAGAGTGGTATTGCTGGATCAAATGGTAGATCGATGTCCATCTTTTTAAGTAGCCTCCAAATTTTTTTCCAGAGTGGTTGTACTAGTCTACATTCCCACCAACAGTGTAAAAGGGTTCCTTTTTCCCCGCATCCTCGCCAACACCTGTTGTTGGTGGTGTTGCTGATGATGGCTATTCTAACAGGGGTGAGGTGGAATCTTAGTGTGGTTTTAATTTGCATTTCCTTTATTGCTAGAGATGGTGAGCATTTTTTCATGTGTTTTCTGGCCATTTGAATTTCTTCTTTTGAGAAAGTTCTGTTTAGTTCACATGCCCATTTCTTTATTGGTTCATTAGTTTTGGGAGAATTTAGTTTTTTAAGTTCCCTGTATATTCTGGTTATCAGTCCTTTGTCTGATGTATAATTGGCAAATATTTTCTCCCACTCTGTGGGTGTTCTCTTCAGTTTAGAGACCATTTCTTTTGATGAACAGAAGCTTTTTAGTTTTATGAGGTCCCATTTATCTATGCTATCTCTTAGTTGCTGTGCTGCTGGGGTTTCATTGAGAAAGTTTTTACCTATACCTACTAACTCCAGAGTATTTCCTACTCTTTCTTGTATCAACTTAAGAGTTTGGGGTCTGATATTAAGATCCTTGATCCACTTTGAGTTAATCTTATTATAGGGTGATATACATGGATCTAGTTTCAGTTATTTGCAGACTGCTAACCAGTTTTCCCATCAGTTTTTGTTGAAGAGGCTGCTATTTCTCCATCGTATATTTTTAGCTCCTTTGTCAAAGATAAGTTGCTCATAGTTGTGTGGCTTCATATCTGGATCCTCTATTCTGTTCCACTGGTCTTCATGTCTGTTTTTGTGCCAGTACCATGCTGTTTTTATTGTTATTGATTTGTAATATAGTTTGAAGTCAGGTATTGTGATACCTCCTGCATTGTTCTTTTGACTGAGTATTGCCTTGGCTATTCGTGGCCTCTTGTGTTTCCATATAAATTTCACAGTAGATTTTTCAATCTCTTTAATGAATGTCATTGGAATTTTGATGGGAATTGCATTAAACATGTAGATTACTTTGGGGAGTATCGACATTTTTACTATGTTGATTCTACCAATCCATGAGCATGGGAGATCTCTCCACTTTCTATAGTCTTCCTCAATCTCTTTCTTCAGAAGTGTATAGTTTTCCTTGTAGAGGTCTTTCACATCTTTTGTTAGGTTTACACCTAGGTATTTGATTTTTTTTGAGGCTATTGTAAATGGAATTGTTTTCATACATTCTTTTTCCGTTTGCTCATTGTTAGTGTATAGAAATGCTAATGATTTTTCTATGTTGATTTTATATCCTGCTACTTTGCTATAGCTATTGATGATGTCTAGAAGCTTCTGAGTAGAGTTTTTTGGGTCTTTAAGGTATAGGATCATGTCGTCTGCAAATAGGGATATTTTGACAGTTTCTTTACCTATTTGTATTCCTTTTATTCCTTCTTCTTGCCTAATTGCTCTGGCTAGGAATTCCAGTACTATGTTGAATAGGAGTGGAGATAGTGGGCATCCTTGTCTGGTTCCTGATTTTAGAGGGAACGGTTTTAATTTTTCTCCGTTAAGTATAATGCTGGCTGTAGGTTTGTCATATATAGCTTTTATAATGTTGAGGAACTTTCCTTCTATTCCTAGTTTTCTTAGAGCTTTTATCATGAAATGATGTTGGATCTTATCAAAGGCTTTTTCTGCGTCTATTGAGATGATCATGTGGTTTTTGTCTTTGCTTCTGTTAATGTGGTTTATTACGTTTATTGATTTTCGTATGTTGAACCACCCCTGCATCCCTGGGATGAAGCCTACCTGGTCGTGGTGGATAATCTTTTTGATGTGTTGCTGAATTCGGTTTGCCATTATTTTATTGAGGATTTTTGCATCAATGTTCATTAAGGAGATTGGCCTATAGTTCTCCTTTTTGGAGGTGTCTTTGCCTGGTTTTGGGATAAGTGTAATAGTGGCTTCATAAAATGTGTTTGGCAGTTTTCCTTCCCTTTCTATTTCATGGAACAGTTTAAGGAGGGTTGGTATCAGTTCTTCTTTAAAGGTCTGATAGAATTCAGCAGGGAATCCATCAGGTCCTGGACTTTTCTTTTTGGGGAGACTCTTGATTGCTGCTTCAATTTCATTTTGTGTTATAGGTCTATTCAGGTGATTAATTTCCTCTTGGTTCAGTTTTGGATGATCATATGTATCTAGAAATCTGTCCATTTCTTTTAGATTTTCAAATTTATTTGAATATAGGTTCTCAAAGTAGTCTCTGATGATTTCCTGGATTTCCATGGTGTTTGTTGTTATCTCCCCTTTTGCATTCCTGATTCTACTAATTTGGGTTTTTTCTCTCCTCATTTTAGTCAGGTTTGCCAGGGGTCTATCGATCTTGTTTATTTTTTCAAAGAACCAACTTTTTGTTTCATTAATTCTTTGTATGGTTTTTTTGGTTTCTATTTCGTTGATTTCAGCTCTTATTTTTATTATTTCTTTCCTTCTATTTGTTTTGGTATTTGCTTGTTCTTGTTTTTCTAGGAGTTTGAGATGTATCATTAGGTCATTGATTTGGGATCTTTCAATCTTTGTAATATATGCACTCATGGCTGTAAACTTTCCTCTCAAGACTGCCTTAGCTGTGTCCCATAGGTTCCGGTAGGTTGTGTTTTCATTTTCATTGACTTCTAGGAACTTTTTAATTTCCTCTTTTATTGCATCGATGATCCATTCTTCATTAAGTAATGAGTTATTTAGTTTCCAGCTGTTTGCATGTTTTTTGTCTTTACTTTTGTTGTTGAGTTCTACTTTTACTGCATTGTGGTCAGATAGTATGCACGGTATTATTTCTATTTTCTTATATTTGCTGAGGCTTGCTTTGTGCCCTAGGATATGATCTATTTTGGAGAAGGTTCCATGGGCTGCTGAGAAGAATGTATATTGTGTAGAGGTTGGATGAAATGTTCTATAGACATCTACTAGGTCCACTTGATCTATTGCATATTTTAGATCTTGGATTTCTTTATTGAGTTTTTGTTTGGATGACCTATCTATTGATGATAATGGAGTGTTAAAGTCTCCCACAACCACTGTGTTGGCGTTTATATATGCTTTTAGGTCTTTTAGGGTATGTTTGATGAAATTGGGTGCGTTGACATTGGGTGCGTACAGATTGATGATTATTATTTCCTTTTGGTCTATTTCCCCTTTTATTAGTATGGAATGTCCTTCTTTGTCTCGTTTGATCAATGTAGGTTTGAAGTCTACTTTGTCAGAGATAAGTATTGCTACTCCTGCTTGTTTTCGGGGGCCATTAGCTTGGTAAATCTTCTTCCAGCCTTTCATCCTAAGCATATGCTTATTTCTGTCGGTGAGATGAGTCTCCTGTAAGCAACAAATTGTTGGATCTTCTTTTTTAATCCATTTTGTCAAACGGTGTCTTTTGATGGGTGAATTAAGTCCATTGACATTAAGTGTTAGTATTGATAGGTATGTGGTGATTCCTGCCATTTAGTTATCTTAGTTGTTTGAAGGTTTGATTGTGTGTACCTAACTTGATGTTACTCTCTACTGTCTTGCTTTTTCTTATCCTGTGGTTTGGTGCTGCCTGCCTTTTCATGGTTAAGTTGGGTGTCACTTTCTGTGTGCAGGATCCCTTGCAGAATCTTTTGTAATGGTGGCTTTGTGGTCACATATTGTTTTAGTTTCTGCTTATCATGGAAGACTTTTATTGCTCCATCTATTTTGAATGATAGCTTTGCTGGGTAGAGTATCCTGGGGTTGAAGTTATTTTCATTCAGTGCCCGGAAGATCTCACCCCACGCTCTTCTTGCTTTTAATGTTTCTGTTGAGAAGTCTGCTGTGATTTTGATGGGTTTACCTTTGTATGTTACTTGTTTTTTCTCTCTTGCAGCCTTCAATATTCTTTCCTTAGTTTCTGAACTTGTTGTTTTAATGATGATACGTCGTGGAGTAGTTCTATTTTGATCTGGTCTGTTTGGTGTCCTGGAGGCCTCTTGCATTTGTATGGGAATATCTTTCTCTAGATTTGGGAAATTTTCCGTTATTATTTTGTTGAATATATTACGCATTCCCTTCGCTTGCACCTCTTCTCCTTCTTCGATGCCCATGATTCTCAAGTTTGGTCTTTTGATGGAGTCGGTGAGTTCTTGCATTTTCTTTTCACAGGTCTTGAGTTGTTTAATTAATAGTTCTTCGGTTTTTCCTTTAATTACCATTTCATCTTCAAGTTCTGAGATTCTGTCTTCTGTTTGTTCTATTCTGCTGGATTGGCTTTCCGTTTTGTTTTGCAGTTCTGTTTCGTTCTTTTTTCTGAGGTTTTCCATATCCTGGCTGTTTTCTTCTTTATTGTTGTCTATTTTTGTCCTGAGTTCATTTATCCATTTATTCATTGTGTTCTCTCTTTCACTTTGGTGTTTATACAGTGCTTCTATGGTTTCCTTTATTTCTTCTTTTGCTTTTTCAAATTCTCTATTTTTATTGTCTTGGAATTTCTTGAGTGTCTCCTGTACATTTTGGTTGACCCTATCCAGTATCATCTCTATAAAATTCTCATTGAGTACTTGTAGTATGTCTTCTTTTAAATTATTCTTGTAGGCTTCATTGGGTCCTTTGGCATAGTTTATCTTCATTTTGTTGGAGTCTGGCTCTGAGTTTCTGTTCTCTTCATTCCCCTCTGGTTCCTGTACTAATTTTTTGCTGTGGGGAAACTGGTTTCCTTGTTTTTTCTGTCTTCCTGTCATTGTCCTTGGTGTTGTTACTCTCCCTGTACTGTGTGTAATTAAGTATTTTCTAGCTTGTAATAATAACAATGGTAATATTGAGAACGGAAGAGTGAGCTGAGATGGAAAGCAAGAAGTTAAAGAAAAGGGGAAAACAAATATACAGACAAGAGGGAGAAAGCAGAACAAGGTATCAGACAAGAGAGTTTCAAAGGTATAAACAGGGAGTGTTAGTGTACTAATCGACAGTAAGCTGAACAGACAATAGAGAGACAGAGAGAGGATTGAAAATCAAAGATAAAAAAAATAAAAAATAAGTATATGAAAGTAATATCTATTTATAAAAATGAATTAAAATAAAATGGAAAATAGGAAATTAAAAAAAAAAAAAAAAACCAAAAAACTTCCAAGTTTATATGCAATGCAATTTCAGTCTTAATAATTTGGATGTCCGTCTTAATCTCCAGTCCTGGAGTTGGTGCCTCAGATGTTGTTCTGTAGTTGTCTCTTCAAAGGGGATGCATAAAGTAGAACAAAACTACACTCACACACACACAGAAGAAAAAATAAAAAAAAAGCCCCACCAAGTGTCCCCAGTTCAAATGCAATAGTTTCAGTAAGTTTTTCGGCTTGCAGGTGTAATTCGGTTGTTCTCTCATCAAAGGTAGGGAGAAAAAGAAAAAAAAGCGTCTGGAGGCAGTTCTGAGAGTGGTATCTGCAACTGTGGCTTGCCTGCCTGCTGCTCTCAGCCTGTAGCTGGCGGCGTTATTTATGCAGATCTCTGGGGTGAGCTTAGCACTCACCTGGTCCCACAGGCTTTGTTTGCTCAGAGTTCTCCTGTGTGGGGGAGGGGGGCCTCTGCTACAGGCTTTTCCCTTTCCAAGCACTGGGAAAGGCGACACTGCCCCGCGTTGTCAGGCCTGCGTGTTTATTTACAGTTCACGTGGGAAGTGGGTCTTCCCTCCTCTCACAAGCGTCCCCGCTCCTCGTTGCTGGCGCGCCCCGCTCCCGCCAGAGCCTCTACGGCCTGCCCGGCTTGTTTCTTTACAGTCCCGGGAAGGATTCCCTTCCCCCAATCTTCAGCGCTCAGGGCGCCCCACCCTCTTTCCAGCGTGTCTTAACTGTTCTTATTGCTTAGTACTCAGTTTCTCTTTTTTTCCCGGGTGGAGGTCAGTCTGTCCAGGGGGCTATGCTGCTCTGGCCCAGGCTTGTCTGTGGGGGAACCGCGGTACCGCGAAGCTCACCTGGTCCGCGTCTTTCCAAGCCGTATGGGCGCCGGCCACTGGCGGCCCCGGGGGCCTCCTCGGTTCTCCGTTTAACGTGAAGTGGAGATTCTCTGCGCCGGCTGGAGATGTGGAGGAGTCAAAGTTATGCCTTTTCTCGGTGATTATGCCTGCAAAGTGTGTCTCCAGCGTCTCTCCAAGATTTCACTATAGGAGGGTCGCTTTCTGCTTCCTACCTCTAGCCGCCATCTTGGAATCTCCGATCTTTCAGTCTTTTTAGTATATGCACTCATGGCTATAAACTTTCCTCTCATGACTGCCTTAGCTGTATCTCATAGGTTCTGGTAGGTTGTGTTTTCATTTTAATTGACTTCCAGGAATTTTTTAACTTCCTCATTTATTTCATCAATGAGCCATTGTTCATTAAGTAATGAGTTATTTAGTTTCCAGTTTTTGCATGTTTTTTGTCTTTACTGTTGTTGTTGAGTTCTACTTTTACTGCATTGTGATCAGATAGTATGCACAGTATAATTTCTATTTTCTTATATTTGCTGAGGCTTGCTTTCTGCCCTAGGATATGATCTATTTTGGAGAGGTTCCATGGGCTGCTGAGAAGAATGTATATTGTGTAGAAGTTGAATGAAATGTTCTGTAGACCTCAAGTAGGTCCATTTGTTCTATTGTATATTTTAGATCTTGGATTTCTTTATTGATTTTTTGTTTGGATGACCTATCTATTGATGATAATGGGGTGTTAAAATCTCCCACAACCACTGTGTTGTAGTTAATATATGCTTTCATGTATTTCAGGGTATGTTTGATTAAATTGGGTGTGTTGACATTGGGTGCATACAGGTTGATGATTATTATTTCCTTTTGGTCTATTTCCCCTATTTTTAGTATGGAATGTCCTTCTTTATATCATTTGATCAATGTAGGTTTGAAGTCTACTTTGTCAGAGATAAGTATTGCTACTCCTGCCTGTTTTCAGGAGCCATTGTCTTGGTAAATCTTCTTCCAGTCTTTTTTCCTAAGCCTACGTTTATTTCTGTCAGTGAGATGGGTCTCCTGTAAGCAACAAATTGTTGTATCTTCCTTTTTAATCCATTTCATCAAATGGTGCCTTTTGATGGGTGAATTAAGTCCATTAACATTAAGTGTTAGTACTGATAGGTATGTGGTGATTCCTTTCATTGAATTGTCTTAGTTGTTTGAAGGTTTGATTGTGTGAACCTAAGTTGAGATTACTCTCTACTGTCTGGCTTTTTCTTTTCCTATGGTTTGGTGCTGCCTGTCTTTTCATGGTTAAGTTGGGTTTCACTTTCTGTGTGCAGAATCCCTTGAAGAATCTTTTGTAGTGGTGACTTTGTGGACACATATTGTTTGTGTTTCTGCTTATCATGGAAGACTTTTATTTTTCCATCTATTTTGAATTATAGTTTTGCTGGGTAGAGTATCCTGGGGTTGAAATTACTTTCATTCAGTGCCTAGACTCTCTCACCCCATGCTCTTCTTGCTTTTAATGTTTCTGTTGAGAAGTCTGCTGTGATTTTGATGGGTTTACCTTTACATGTTACTTGTTTTTTCTCTCTTACAGCCTTCAATATTCTTTACCTAGTTTCTGAACTTGTTTTTTTAATGATGATATGTCATGGGGTAGTTCTATTTTGATCTGGTCTGTTTAGTGTTCTGGAGGCCTCTTTCATCTGTATGGGAATATCTTTCTCCAGATTTGGGAAATTTTCCGTTTTTATTTTGTTGAATATATTACATATTTCTTTTGCTTGTACCTCTTCTTCCATGCCCATGATTCTCAAGTTTGGTCTTTTGATGGAGTAGGTGAATTCTTGCATTTTCTTTTACAGGTCTTGAGTTGTTTAATTAATATATCTTTGGTTTTTCCTTTAACTACCACTTCATCTTCAAGTTCTGAGATTCTGTCTTCTGTTTGTTCTAGTCTGTTGGATTGGCCTTCCGTTTTGTTTTGCAGTTTTATTTCCTTCTTTTTTCTGAGGTTTTCCATATCCTGGGTATTTTCCTCATTAATGTTGTCTATTTTTGTCCTTTTTTCATTTATCTGTTTATTCATCGTGTTCTCTGTTTTACTTTGGTGCTTATACAGTGCTTCTATGGTTGCCTTTATTTCTTCTTTTGCTTTTTCAAATTCTCTATTTTTGTTGTCTTGGAATTTCTTGAGTGTCTCCTATACATTTTGGTTGACCCTATTCAGTATCATCTTTATAAAATTCTCATTAAGTACCTATAGTATGTCTTCTTTTAAATTATTCTTGTGGGATTCATTGAGTCCTTTGGCGTAGTTTGTCTTCATTTTGTTGGATTCTGGATCTAAGTATCTGTTTTCTTCATTCCCCTCTGGTTCCTGTACTAATTTTTGCTGTGGGGAAACTGGTTTCCCTGTTTTTTCTGTCTTCCCATCATTGTCTTTGGTGTTGTTACTGTCTGCTTACTGTGTGCAATTAAGTATTTTCTAGCTTGTAATAACAACAATGGTAATATTTAGAATGGAAGGGTGAGCAGAGATATAGAACAAGAAGTTAAAGAAAAGGGAAAAACAAACAGACAAGAAGTAGAATACAGAACAAGGAATCAGTCAAGACAGTTGCAAAGGTATAAACAGGGAGCATTAGTGTACTAATCAACAGTAAGTTGAACAGGCATTAGAGGGACAGAGAGAGGATTGAAAATAAAAAATAAAAAAATAAAGATAAGAATAAAAATAAAAAATAAGTAAATGAAAGAAATATCTATATATAAAAATAAAATAAAATGAAATGAAAAATAGAAAATTAAAAAAAAACCCCAAAAAAACAAAAAACCTCCAAGTTCAAATGCAAGAAGTTTCAGTCTTAATAATTTGGGTGTCCGTCTCAGGCTCCAATCCTGGAGATGATGCCTCAGATGTTGTTCTGTGGTTGTCTCATCAAAGGGGATGCATAAAGTAGAACAAAATGCACACACACACACAAAAAAACCCCACCAAGTGTCCCAAGTTCAAATGCAATACAGTTTCAGTAAGTTTTTTGGCATGCAGGTTTAATTTAGTTGTTCTCTCATCAAAGGTAGGAGAAAAAGAGAAAAAAAAGAGTCTAGAGACAGTTCTGAGAATGGTATCTGCAGCTGTGGCTTTCCTGCCCACTGCTGTCAGCTTGCTGTTGCTGGAGACATTATTTATGCACATCTCTGAGGTGAGCTTAGCACTCATCTGGCCCTGCAGGCTTTGTTTCCTCAGAGTTCTCCTGTGTGTGAGCCTCTGCTACATGCTTTCCCTTTTCCAAGCATGCTGGGAAAGGTGACAATGCACCCACTTTCTCAGGCCTGCATGTTTATTTACAGTCCATGTGGGAAGTGGGTCTTCCCCCCTCTCCTGTGCAGGTTTCCTCCCATTGCCACTTTTACAAGGTTTCCTGCTCCTGATTACTGGCCAGTGCTGCTTCTCCTGCCAGCCATGTTTGTTTACAGCTCACATGGGAAGTGGGTCTTCCCTCCTCTCCTGTGAAGTTTTCCTCCCTCTGCCACTCTCACAAGCTTTCCTACTCCTGGTTGCTGGGTACACGATCCTCACTCCTGCCGGAGCCTCTCTGGCCTGCCTGGCTTGCTTATTTACAGTTCTGGGAAGGATTCCCTTCCCCCAATCTTCAGCACTCAGTGCGCCCCACCCTCCTTCCTGTATGTCTTTGTTGTTCTTATTGCTTATTACTCAGTTTCTCTTTTTTTTCCCAGGGTGGACATCGGTCTGTCCAGGGGGCTATGCTGCTCTGGTCCAGGGTTGTCTGTGGGAGTACCGTGGTACCGTGAAGCTCACCTTATCTGCATCTTCTCAAGCTGTCTGGGCGCAGGTGACTGGTGGCCCAGGGGCCCTCCTTGTTTCTCCATTTAATGTGAAGTGGAGATTCTGTGTGCTGGCTGGAGGTGTGGAGGGGTCAAAGTTATGTCTCTTCTTGGTGATTTTGCCTGGAAAGTCTGTATCCAGTGTCTCCCCAAGATTTCACTATAGGAGGCTCGCTTTCTGCTTCCTCCCTCTAGCCGCCATCTTGGAATCTCTCTATATATTTCTTTCATTTACTTATTTTTTATTTTTATTCTTATCTTTATTCTTTTTACTTTTTATTTTTTCAATCTCTGTGTCTCTAATGCCTATTCAGCTTACAGTCAATTAGTACACAAACGCTCCCTGTTTATACCTTTGAAGTTTTTTTGTTTGGTTCAATGTTTTGTTTTTTCCTACTTGTCTGTTTATTTGTTTTTCACTTTTCCTTTAACTTCCTGCTTTCCATCTCCTCCTACCCTTCCTTTCTAAATATTACCATTGTTATTATCACAAGCTAGAAAATACTTAATTGCACACAGTACAGGTAAAGTAACAATACCAAGGACAATGAGGGGAAGACAGAAAAAACAGGGAAACCAGTTTCCCCACAACAAAAAATGAGTACAGGAACCAGAGAGAAATGAAGAAAACAGATACTCAGAACCAGACTCCAACAAAATGAAGATAAACTATGCCAAGGAACCCAATGAAGACCACAAGAATGATTTAAAAGAAGACATACTACAGATACTCAATGAGAATTTCATAGATATGATACTGGATAAGGTCAACCAAAATGTACAGGAGACACTCAAGAAATTCCAAGACAACAAAAATAGAGAATTTGAAAAAGCAAAAGAAGAAATAAAGGAAACCATAGAAGCACTGTAAAAACACCAAAGTGAAACAGAGAACATGATTAATAAACAGATAAATGAACTCAGGACAAAAATAGACAACATTAAAGAGGAAACCACACAGGATATGGAAAACCTCAGAAAAAAAAACGATACAAAACTGGAAAACAAAATGGAAGGCCAATCCAACAGACTAGAACAAACAGAAGACAGAATGTCAGAACTTGAAGATAAAATGGTAATTAAAGGAAGAACTGAGAACTCTTAATTAAACAACTCAAGACATGTGAAAAGAAAATACAAGAATTCTCTGACTCTATCAAAAGACCTAGCTTGAGAATCATGGGCATCAAAGAAGGAGAAGAGGAGCAAATGAAGGAATGCATAATAGATTCAAGGCAATACTCAGTCAAAAGAATAATGCTGGGGGTATCACAATACCTGACTTCAAACTATATTAAAAAGCAATAACAATAAAAACAGCATGGTACTGGGACAAAAACAGACATGAAGACCAGTGGAACAGAATGGAGGACCCAGATATCAGGCCACACAACTATAACCAACTTGTCTTTGATAACGGAGCTAAAAATATGTGATGGAGAAATAGCAGCCTCTTCAACAAAAACTGCTGGGAAAACTGGTTAGCAGTCTGCAAAAAACTGAAACTAGATCCATGTATATCATCCTATATCAATATTAACTCAAAATGGATCAAGGATCTTAATATCAGACCACAAACTCTAAAATTGATACAGGAGAGAGTAAGAAATACTCTGGAGTTAGTAGGTATAGGTAAGAACTTTCTCAACGAAACCCCAGCAGCACAGCAGCTAAGAGATAACATAGATAAATGGGATGTCATAAAACTAAAAAGCTTCTGTTCATCAAAAGAAATGGTCTCTAAACTGAAGAGAGCACCCACAGAGTGGGAGAAAATATTTGCCAACTATACATCAGACAAAGGACTGATAACCAGAATATACAGGGAACTTAAAAAACTAAATTCTCCCAAAACTAATGAACCAATAAGAAATGGGCAAGTGAACTAAACAGAACTTTCTCAAAAGAAGAAATTCAAATGGCCAAAAATCACATGAAAGAATGCTCACCATCTCTAGCAATAAAGGAAATGCAAATTAAAACCACACTAAGATTCCACTTCACCCCAGTTAGAATAGCCATCATTAGCAACACCATGAACAACAGGTGTTGGCGAGCATGCAGGGAAAAAGGAACCCTGTTACACTGTTGGTGGGAATGTAAACTAGTACAACCACTCTGGAAAAAAAATTTAGAGGCTATTTAAAAAGATAAACATTGATCTACCATTTGATCCAGAAATACCACTCTTGGAGATATACCCAAAAGTCTGTGACACAGGTTACTGCAGAGGCACCTGCACACCCATATTTATTGTAGCACTATTCACAATAGCCAAGTTATGGAAACAGCCAAGATGACCCACCACTAAGGAGTGGATTTACAAAATGTGGTATCTATACACAAGGGAATTTTATGTACCCATGAAGAAGAGTGAAATGTTATCATTTGCTGGTAAATGGATGAAATTCGAGAACATCATTCTGAGTGAGGTTAGCCGGGCCCAAAAGACCAAAAGTCATATGTTCTCCCTCATATGTGGACATTAGATCAATGGAAAACACAACAAGGGATTGGACTTTGAGCACACAATAAAAGCAAGAACACACAACAGAGGGGTGAGGATAGGTAAGACACCTAAAAAATTAGCTAGCATTTGTTGCCCTTAATGCAGAGAAAATAAAACATATACCTTAAAAGCAATTGAGGCCAATAGAAAAAGGGGACCAGGAACTAGAGAAAAGGTTAGATCAAAAAGAATTACCCTAGAAGGTAACACACATGCACAGGAAACTAATGTGAGTTAACTCCCTGTAGAGCTATCCTTATCTCAACCAGCAAAAACACTTGTTCTTTCCTATTATTGCTTATATTCTCTCTTCAGCAAAATTAGAGATAAGGGCAAAATAGTTTCTGCCGGGTATTGAGGGAGTGAGGGGGAGAGGGAGAGGGCAGAGTGGGTGGTAAGGGAGGGGGTTGGTGCAGGGGGGAGAAATGACCCAAGCCTTGTATGCACATATGAATAATAAAACAGTAACATAAATAAATAAATAAAGGGTATTTAAGTAAGGCATTGGATGCACTCTCTTCAAAATACACGTCCCATCAACTAACAATACACATTAAGCAATAAAACTTCCTCTGCCTGTGTTCCTCATAAATAATATGCTCTGAGGATGCCAGGCACACCAAAAATTTTAATCTGAAATATGTATATAAAAGTTAGAAAGTATGGACAAGAATGTCAAAACCCTTTCATTGGTAAGATCTTCCCAGTCACATTGTCTTCATTCTTAGATAATAAATGACATCAAAATAATACAAAGCTACCAGTAACTTAATACAAAAACACAACTCCAAAAATATGTTTACATTAAGCTCTTTAACGTACATTAAAACATGTAAAGAATTTTTGTGTAAGAACAAATTCTTGTGCCTTAATGCCCCAATTCTACTCCTTTTGGTCTGTGCTTGCTTATTTCCTTATATGTCACTCTTTACTTCATTCCAAATGGTAATGCCACCATTTTACTTCATGAATACTGTTAAAATTGTTTTGTCGGAAACACTGAAGAATAAGAAAACACATGGTTAGTAAGCTTAACCCCTTTCTGATGACGATAGTTCAGTACAGCTCATCAGATGGTCAGTATCAAGGTAGAGAGAGCAGTGCCTGTACTTGAATTGCTAATTTTTCATACAGTTGTCCTCTTCCTGACTTGGCTAATTTAAGATAATGCCATATTCTCTCATTAGATGTCTTCATAATTTTAGAGATACCTAATAAAACATTAGGAGACACATATTTTTCAAAATTTTTCTCATGCATGCCTATCCAGACCTAATTATTTCCTAATAGTACTGGCAAAAGCCAAATTCTATTCTATACTTGCTGACAGTGTGACATTCAACTTGTAGTGGTAGAGACATGAGTAGAAATCTATGTCATTTTCATTGCTTCTAATTTGAAGAATGCTTTGTGCACTCCTACATTTCCACCTATTTGGCATATAAGCAATGAAAACATGAGTATGTCTGTCTAGAGTTTGATTTTTTGCTGTGTCCATATAGATAAATAATATGTCTTTACTTTCACAGGGTAAAAGCAAAAACCCACATCCAAGTAATATTCCTTGTGTCTATCAATTTGACATTGATTGTGGAATCTTACAGTTAACTTCTCAAAACAGTAAGAGTTCCCATTCTAGGCTATCTACATGGACCTCTGTAAGTATGCAGGTAGTATACATGATTCCAAAATGATGCAAAGTCTTCAGGAATTTTCATATTCACAGATAAATGAGACAAGTATGAATACATTTTCTAATATGTGTTTCTCACAGATGAAAGAGCATTTCCTGAAAGAATGACACCCAAGCATTGCTAATAATCAGGTAGGTAATGAGGTCCACATGTAGAGCAGACCTTCTGATATTAAATGTAGGTGAGGTTCAGCAGAATGTGCATGGTGGGTGTTGCCATGCTTTCTGCATGAATCCCATGTGGGTATTAACTAACACCCGGGTATGAGGAGGAATCACACTCATTTGTGAAAAGTGTCTTTACTTTCAGGTATATGTTTGAAGAACATTTCTAAATTCATATACTTGCCCTTTTTGGCCTATATGTGGTGATCATATGAACATATGCATCATGTTCCTAATCAGGAGTAAGAGTCTCAGACTGGAGTTGTGGCTCAAGCAGTAGAGTGACAGCTTTGCAAGCTTGAGGCCTTGAGTTCAAACCCCATTCACACCAAAAAAAATCAAGGCTAAGAGTATGAATTGCGTATATCCTTACAGACTGATACTGTGTAAGTAATTCTCCCAAATGCTCTTACTAAAACTAAATCCTCAAGTCTAAAACATAAAAATACCTAACAGAACAATAACAACTCAGCCTGTTGCCATTCATTTAGAAAGTTCCTCTCATTTTCTTCATGAAAAATTAGTATCCTATAAGGGTAAAACAAATAGGAATTAGAAGTATAATTACTGAGTTTTTGAAAATTTTATCATTGGTGCCATCAAATCTCCTTATTGCTCATCTAAAATTTTCAAAAATCACATCTGTACACACTTTTAAGACATAATTCCCAGGCCATAAAATCAAAAATCATAATACTACAGCATCTATATTTTGAAATCCAATAAACTTAATTTTTTGAGAGTCCTTACAAAACCTAGTCTGGTGATGCAGAACTGTAATCACAACTACTCTGGAAGTGGAGGCAAGAGAAACAAATTTGAGTTCAAACCAGGCAAGTTACAGATAACTTACTACAAAATTAAGAAAAATTTTTACAAAATGTGTTGGTGCCATGGCTTCAGTGCTGTTATACATGTTAAGCACAAGCAAGAACCCTGAAAAAAACATCCATTTTCCCCTACAGCACATACAACTTAAAAAAACAAAATCCTACTACACCAACTGCTCCCAGTATCTCAGCCACTCCCACTACTCCAAGGTCTCCTATGTCTTCCTTCAATCTTGGTCATGGGACTCTTCCCATCTCCAATATCATCTCCTATCTTAGCACCACTTTATCAGCCTCAGTTCAGTTATCCTTCCTAAGTAAAGTCATTCCTTACTAAACAGCCCATGCTAAAGCATCAACCATTCCAAACCAAATTAAATGTGTCCCCTGAAAAGTGATGCCTATAACTAAATAACAAAGTAATTGCATGCTATTTTTTCTTTAACACAATTATCTGAATATGAAGCAGGCCTCAATGGATTCGCCAAAGCTACTAAAGTGTGATAGGCAAATTCAAATCTTTAAAAACTACTTTTACTCTAACCGAAACAGATTACAAATTGTATTTTCAGTCGACTATATTTCTAAAAAGAAACACAAAATATGAACAATAATTTGGAACTATGCAAGCAATATTTGTGTCAAAAAACCAAACAAACCAGTTGAAATAGTTACAGATCAAAAGACTGATACAAATTAAAATTATTAACTTGACATATGAGTTTTAGACCTAAAAAGATACATAATCACCTGTAAAACTAAAAACATAATCAATAAATAGGACTACTAATTCTTATCCTTTTTTTAAATATAAAAATTACATTCATTTGGAATATAAAATAAACTCTGATCCTATGCCAACTGACAAAGACCTTAAAAAATATACAAAGAGTAACTCCAATTCAACAAAAGAACAAACATTTATAAAAATGGTATCTTTAACCTGTCAATTCCAAATATTGATCACTAATCACAAAAAGAGGTAATGAAATTTTGTATGCTACTTAAAAATTAATAATTTATCTCAGGAATTTAACATTTCAAATATTATTTGAAAAATTAAACATTGAAGTAGAAAAATTATAGCAAAAACCCCCAAATATATTAAATGAACAATCACAATTTTAAATATGTCCATGAAAAATAACTTCCCAAAACAATGGTTATCTCTATGTACTAGCATCAAACTAGTCCTTTTTAACTCTCAGCTTTGCAAAAATCAAGTCAAAGTGGATCAAAACTCTTAATGTAAGGTCTCAGAATTGAAACTACTACAGGGAAACACCAAAAGATATAGATATATGCAATTATATTTTGAATGGGACACCAATTACCTAAGAAATAAGAACAAGAAATGACAAAGAGAATAGAATTGAATGAAAAAGCTTCTGCATACCAAAATGAACAGATGCAAGAGACAGCTCACAGACTGGGAGAAAGACTTTGGCAGGTTTTCAGTGAGTAAAGGATTAATATCCAAAATGTACTTAGGGTTCCAAAACCAAACACCAAAAGGATAAACAGTCCAACTAATAAATGGTTAGAAGGAGAAAGACAAATGACTAAAATGTGAAGAAATATTCAACATCCTTAGCCATAAAAGAACTACAGATCACAAGTATACTGAGATTCTATCTCCACTCTGTCAGATGGCAAACTTTAAGAAAAAAATCAATTGTAAATGCTTTTCAGGATGTAGGGTAAATGTAAGCATCATATACTGTCAGTGGGATGTAAACTTGTAGAACCACTGTGGAAATCAGTATGGAAGTTCATCCTAAAACTGAAAGTAGATCTACCTTATGACCCTGCCAAACCTCTATTGTGCAAAGATCTGAAGGAGTGAAAAATAAACATACAAGAGAGACACCTGCATGCCCATGTTAATTATAGAACAAGTCACACTAGCCAAGCTGTGGATTCAGCCTAGGTGCCCAACAACTGATGAATAGATGAAATGTGGGATATATACACCATAGAGTGCTGAATATCACAGGTCTTTGGTCACATGAGCAATTTAGGCCTACTATGGTGAGGAAGACAGCAATAATGGGAAATAAGTACAGAAGGGGGTTTCTCTGTGGGCATGAGCAGTACGGGACTTGGGGATAGAAGACTGTACTGTCTGAAGAGAAGAAATGCAAATTATATATACACACACATATATAAATATATACATATATAAATATATACATATATTTACATATGTATAAATATATATATAAAACATATGTATGTATGAAAATAGTATAATGAACCCCATAAAATGTTGTGTGAAAAAGGAGGGCTGGACATTGTAGGATTTTAGGGAATATGATATTTATTCAATGTACTCTGCATGCTACTGAGATATTGTAAACACCCTCACAATTACTGTCTAAAAGTTCTTGTTTGACAAAAGTGGCCAAGTCCATTACTAGGCAAAAGTAATTTGACTACACTAAGGACCACAATACATGTAAATATTAGTCATTCTATGTTATTCCTTGGAGCCCTAGTGAGCCCCCAACAGGAAATATTGCTAGGAGTTGGTGGCTCATGTCTGCAATCCTACCTACTGAGGAGGCAAAGATCAGGATTGTTGTTTGAGGCCTGTTCAAGCACATAATTCACTAGACCCCATCTACAAAATAACCAGAGTAAAATGGACTGGAAGCATGGCTTAAGCATTAGACTACCTACTTTAAGAACATGAAGCCTGAAGCTCAAATCTCAGTCCCACCAAAAAGAAATATAATGTGCCCAACAAGTCTTTCTCTAAAATAATTTAAGGATGATTTATTTGAAATTTTGTAATAAAAATTTTAAATTCCACAATGTACCCCTAACTAGCAAAACAATAGAAAAAAATTTCAAGAGTAAAATAAATCCTCAGCTCTAAAATACAAAAGCACCTAACAGCTCAATAATAATTCAGCTTATTACCATTTACTTTAAAAGTTCCTCATATCAACACAAGGGAAACATCATATTAATCCCAAATCTGAAATGAACCACTAACTTCAGTTAGTAAGTTTATGAGAATTAGATTATTGGTACCTTACCAATCTGCATATTACTCTCCTATTTTCTCTGTATTGAAATGACATAACAAATGAAAACTTATATATACTTTAAAGTCATAGGACATATTCAGCACATACTCTCTACTCTATAATAATTTGGCTCAAATACTTATTAAAGTCTTGCCTCAGTTTCATTCATCTTAAAAATACATTATTCTACATTCCTCTAAATTCAAACTCTTGATTTTTGTTTATATTTAAATTAACATATAGAGATACTTTAAAAGCAGTCCAATAAACTTAAAGTATATTGCCTCAATGTCTCACAGTGTACATCTATTAAAAGATACTATGAATAAAAAATAACAAGTGATAAATCTTAGCCAAAAAGCTATAGTACAATGTATAAAAGTTATATTGAATTATAACCTCACAAATGAAAAATGTAAATAAAAATCATAATATCCTAAAAGACGCAGGAGGTCAACATAAAGTTAGATATAATTTACAAAATGGTCTATTAATATCACTGTACAACACTCTAAACAAAACAAACCATTCAGGCTCACAAAGATTTGCTTGGATTCAAAACATATGCACTTTCAAATTAAAAAAAAATTGGTCAAATAGCTTAATTTTGAGTCAATGAACCTCTAAAGATAGAAGAATCATGAGTTCAAGACCAGAATAAAAAAGAATGAGATTGAAGCAAGCCACAGATAAGAAAAGTGACTGTTCAGGTTATATAGCAATGTACTGTTTTTTTAAAAAATTGCTAGAAGTTGAGGCATTTGGTAACTAAGGAGACAGACTGGAACAAAATTTCACTAACAAAAGTAAATTTTATAAAGAGGAAATACTTGAAATTACACATATGGCTTTAATACTGTTGCATAGCAACAAATAGCACATAGTCAAAGAGTTATGGGTACAGACAAGGATGTGGCAGGTCCTGATTGGCCATGGGCAGCTGCATTCTGGTAGCTGATTGGCTCTACAGGTAGCCTGAAGATGGTTGTGACATCACATATCCAGTTATTCAGTTATAGCCATAGCAACCTCCTGCTCCCCCATTAAGCATCAAGCATAGCTTCATCTGGAGTCCTCCACTGGCAAAGCTATTCTTAAGGTGAGAAAGAGTGGGTTCAGTAGTGGAGGCAGCATCTCTGCTGCTGATGGGCTATGGAAATCATGACCAACCATCTGAGAGAGGTAAAATTCCTACTCCTAAGAGATTCATGGTAGTAATTGAGAACATTTAACCTTGTTGAATAAATCAGCTGCTTGCTTCTACTCTGGTTGAAAGTGTGTTCATAATTATGGAATTTGAAATTTCCCATGTCACTAGCATGGGGATAATCTGTCTGGCAGAGATAGTTCCAAAACACTTTCCCTACCAAATTAATGAAACCAACTCTGAGCCCATTAATTACCAGCAAACGTTTGAGGGTAAAATACATACTCTAGGGGACATGAGCTATTTAGATCAGGGACATCTAATTCTGAGGAGCAGTTCATGAAAGAACAGTTCCTTCTTCAAGGATGGAAGATAAAGTCAGGGCAATCCTCAAAAGGCTCTAAGGGAGAATCTTTTCTTGTTCTAGCTTGTAGTATTCCGTGTCTTGTGGCAGAATGACTATTTTCTCTATTTTCATCATTATATGGCCTTCTTTATTTAAAGATCCTGCTAAAATCCAAACGCCAAATGCTAATTTCCTCATATAGGGAGCTTAGACCTTAAAAAACAATGTAACATAATTGAATAAAGGAGAACATTTGAGGGAATGGGAAGGTTTGGAATATGGGAAAGTAGAACGGAATTGTGACTAGATGTTAGATTGATCAGATAAATACATAGATGGTATATATACATAGATGTATATATATGTATATATATACGTATATATATCATGATACTACAAAACTTTAAAGATAGAAGGAACAGAGATAAGGAAGAAAAATATAGTGCAGACAGGGTGAATTTCACTAAACTGAACTTTTTACATGTATGTAAATATCACAATGAATGCTCTTTATTGAAGTTAATAAAAATAAATATTGAAAAAAAGCATGAAGTCTTGAGACAGTGTAGTTCATCTTGTATTAATCCATGTATTCAGGAAGAGTTGAAGGGTACATCAAGGTGGCCATCCTGGTAGAGGAAATTATATTCCTACCAGGATATTTGTGCCTGTTTTCTAACTTCAATCAGCTTCTCTGAAAAAGAACAGAGTGGAACCTAAAAGATTTTTCACGAGTCATTGCTAAGAATGAAGTAGGTGATAAAATGGCCATATGAAAGTGTAGAGCAAATGATATGCAAAATATTGTTAGATGAAGAATGGGTTTATCTACTTTTAGATATATTTAATAAACTCATAGGAGACTCTGATTTTTCTAACATCTCTGTCATGCATGTCATTCATATGCTAATGAATCCCTAATATTTCTAGAAAATATTTGTGTTGCTTGCTGATAGACAATGTGAGTTTATTGCCTGCACTCGTAGGGCAGTAAGAACTGTTCCTCTGCTTTTCATTGTGTCCATTGCTTGGTAATTATGAATGGTGGATTTACCACAGGTTTCCTTTTAAGAAACTAAGACTTCTTTTACAAGTCTGTGTGGATGCAAATGTTAATAGATCCTGAATTGGTATGGTGGCCTCAGGACTTTTCAAATGTACAAGTAGTATTATAAAAATAACAAACTGATTTCACATAATGTGTTTTTCAGAGAAGGATACTTTCCCCACAATTAGTCACAGATACACTCAAGAGTATAATTTCCCCTATGTAGATAAGTTCTTCTATAACCCTGAATCACATCCTGAGAGCCTCAAGCCTTTATCTACAAATTAAGGGACTGGGGCATTCCTAAACACTGATATCAAGATTTTCATACTGGAGCTACAACAAGAACCCATGAAGCCCTTAGCACTGTCAGTGGTTATACATGTGTAGTTTTTCTATGACAAGAAATTTTATGTTGAATTTGTACATAATATTATAATATTATTGTATTATATTGTATATAATATATATAAATATTATATATTATATTATATATTATAATATATCATATATATTATATATAGTATAGATATATAGTACTATATATACTATATATAGGTTATATACTATAATATATACTATATAATAGTATATATATAGTATTATATAGTATATACTATATAATATATATAATTATACACATAATATAATATATACATTATACATAATATATAATATATAGACATATACCACTGAGAAGTTCATCCCTAATATTTTTGTCACTATACTTTTGTTCCTGGTCCTCAGTAAGAAATGACAGTTTCCTTAGCAATTATATTGCACATGAATTTTAGTTATTTTATGGTGGAAACTTTTGTGTTAAACATGTGTTTGCTGAGGCATTTGTTTTTTCATGTTTTACTGTCATTTTTGTTGAACTTGAGGTTATTTGTAATCATAGGATATTTTACAGTTGCTTAGTCAAGAAAGGATCTTAGTATTCTAAGAATAGAGTGCACCTAGAATTAATCTTACTACCTAGGTAAAGTTAAAGCACACTTCAACAATGGCAGTGGTCAAGGAAAAAGACATGTTTTCCTGGCAGAACAACACATATCCTGAAACTCATTTGTACATATTTTCTTACAGTTTCTCAGAAAGAGAGGTGGGTGAACACAAAATATTATTTACTAAGTATAGTGAAAAACTAGGTATGTGAATACAAGTAGGTAAATACCACAAAAATAGTTAGTTCTAGATATGTACCAAATTGTTTTTTGTGGGGAGACATACCAAAACATCACCAAAGAACATGTATCTCAACTGGTATTGAGATACAAGTTGGTATGGGCCTAAATAATAGCATAGAATATCTGAGCTTCATAGAAAATAAGTTAAGTGATGACAATATTTATACCATTTCTTGTCAGTGTGGTTTGGATTCAGTGGCTTAGGTAAAGAAAAGCATAAAACCCTTAGCAATTTCAGTGACCATTGTTTTAGACATTTAATAGAGAAGACATAATTTTGTTGAACCTGAAAATGTTCAGGGATAATAATATAATTTTTCATTTTTAATCTGTGGTCATAGTAGCACTGAAATAAACCCAGAATAATTTTTGTAGGTGTTTGGAGAAAAGAAGATGACCAGACATGATGACACTGTTGGACTCAAATTAATCCACATATCCAGGTTAAGTTCAAAGGTCCCTGAAGTGAGAATGTTAATTTGGTAAATATCTTGAAGCACATGTGTATTCTGAATGGCATTATTCTATTCTTTTTTTCAGGTTCCCCATGAGAGAAACCAAAAGCCTTAGAAAGATTCTTCACAGAGATTTCATAATAACCAGGTGTGTGATAAAGTGATTAGATGAAGGCAGGTTAATATATGAATAGGTAGCACAGCACCAAATGAACACATAATCAGAGGCTACAACTATAAGAGTAAACTTTGTGTTAAATGGTATGTGTGAAATCATACATATGTATTCCTTTTCAGAACATCCCTCTTCCAATTTACAATATGTAGTCAAAATAACCCAATGTTTCTACAGTGCCTCTGACTTGTCCCAGATCATTCCTATTCCCTACCAACTATGAATGTCATTCACACCAATTCTTTTGATGATAAAAAGAAACCATGACAATAATAGAATGAATAGGCACATGTGTCACAAGACACTATTTTTGGTAAGATCACCACAAACCCAATATCTCCATGGTTGGATAATAACATTAAAACATTACAAATTCAAAATGATTAAAAGTTACAAGGTATCTAACACAAAAAAGAAATCACTTTCTGGAAAATGTTTTAACCCTCATTCCATATACACATTTATCTAATATAAATAGTCCTGATGGAAGAACTTGATTCTTGTGTCTCCAACACCTTTTCTCCATCCTTCTTTGCATGCATTTTCCTGCTTTGCCTAATTTAATGAGTTCATTGCCAGTCTTTTCCCTTTTAAATTATCTCAAAATTCTTTTCCAAGACCCATTCAATAACTACAAAGGCCAAAAGTAATGAATTGAGGATTTTTCCTGTGTCAAAGACATTCTCAAAAATTGAGGATTGTTCCTGTGTCAAAAGACATTTTCAACACATCTCCAGTGACAGAAGTTTTGGTGAACCAGCCAGGAAGGAGCAGTGCTCTTGCATTATCAGGAAAGAGCATCAGTTAGGAGGCAGGGCATTGCTTTCTTTCTTAAGTTTCCTTTGCTTTTCCTCTTTTCCCTGTTTATCTATATGTCTCCTTCTCCTCTGCTTTATGAAGAATTGTAGATATATTTTATGACTCACCCACTCTTTACCTGTTTGTGTAAATCTGCCTTTTAGAAAATGAGTTTCATCTGAGAGTTCCAAAGATGAGCCCCTATTTGACTCTAAATATTTTGAGAATGGTTGTGATGAGTCAAGACAAAGAATCTGGATGGAATCTACAAGTTTGACAAAGTAGTTATAGATACATTTTTTAAGCCAAAAGCTAAAATTTCCTTCTGAGACACAGTGGAAGCCATGGGACACCTGGGTAATGCTCAGGAGACTTTGGTATTCATAAGCAGCACACATTTTATTTAAAACACCTTTTAGGCACACATGTAGGCTGTGAGGAACATTTCTGACTAGTACACTAGTACTTATAAAGGGTTTGTCTTCCCATGATCAGGCCATTCAGCTTCATAGAAGCTGAAAATAATCTGAAACAAATGACACAATATGTAATATAACTATGATAAAAAATCCTAAACAGCAAACTGACAGGACTCAGAATCTAACTATCATGACTAAAACCTACCCCCAGGTTCCCTTTTGCTCTTGCCATTATTCATAGCAAGAAGCTAAAATGTTAACAATTTCTTTATCTCCTTCTCTCTTTCCTTGTAACTTTGCCATCAGTCCAAGTAACACTAAACCTCTCAGTCTGTCAAGTCTCAGGCTACTAATGCATTTCATCTTTTTAAAAAGAAAATATGAGGATTTTTGAGTTTCCTTCATTTATTTTTAAAGCTTAATTTGGAAACAAAATTAGAGATTTCCTATGTATGTTCTCTTAATTTGGGACTTCAGATCATATTTTAGATTAGATTTGTTTAACTTAGCAAAAGCCATTTGAACACATAACTTTCATATCATAAACTATAGTTACAGGGTTAACCTATGAAGATTGTTGGCTACTAGTATATTCTCTCTCCTTTCTGTTTTGTTTTTGGTGGGACTGGGATTTAAACTCTAGGCCTTGCTCTAAAAAAGCAGACACTATACCAAGTAAACCACATCCCCTCTCTTCCTCTTATTTTTTTAGTTGTACTTGGATAGATGTTCATTTTAAAGGTTTTTATCTTTGTCAGTCTTAGCTGAAATGTAACACTGTATAGCTACTAAACTCATATGAAATCAACAAAATTTTATAAAAATTTTTGGAAAATTCCAAAGATATTTACCACATACAGAGGGTCTTATAGGACATAGTCTCTCCTATAACTCTCCTCTGATAAGATGACCAAGATTGCCTATACAAGAAAGCCACAGTTGGTAGCCATTGTTTGATTCACAAACACTGTTTTTTATTTCATTGATAAAAGAAGACCAATCTCCAAAGCTATTTTGGCCTAAATTTCACTTAAGAAATAGTAAATATTCTGGAAGAAAAACCTCACCCTTTAACACTAGCCTTTCAAACATTATATATTTACTCACTCTTGTCCACCTCAACTATAATAGATTCCAATTATTTCAACACAAAGGAACACTTACCATCAAACTGAGATTCTATCCCACCCACCCCTGTCAGAATAGCAATTATCAAGAAAACAAACAATAGATTCTTGTTAGGATGTGCAGAGAAAGGCATATTATATACAGTTATAGGGAAGGGAAACAAATGTCACCACTTTGGAAATCAATAAAGAAACTCATCAAGAACAAAGAAAAAAAACTAAAAATAGCTCCACATAATGACCCTGCTATACAATTTTGGGGCATAGCTCCAAAGTAGTGTAAATTGACATACAAGATGACACGTGCACACTCACTTTTATTGCAGTTTTATTCACAATAACCAAGCTTTGGAATCACTCTAGGTGAACAACAACTAATAATTTGAATTCATTTTTGTAGAAGGTGGGACTGATGGAACTAGTTTCTTCCTTCTCTGACTACATACCACTTTTTGTGGGGAGCTATTTTTTATCTATATGTCTGAGGTCAAGATAACCCTGGGAGACCAAAAAGTCATCAAGTTGAGAATTTCTGGTAAACAGGTTAGTGATGCTCTGAGTCAAAAATCTTACCATGGAATATCTGACCCTCTTATGTTAGGATAAACATGTGGTTGCCCCAAGCCCTTCTTGTCACTCACATTTGTTACAGGTGTGCATGAAAGAAATGACTGTATTCCTTACCATTGATAGTGACTTCAAGTTCATGTTGGAGAAAACTTGCATTTTTCCTGTGGGTATTATGACATTTGTGTCCTGAATCATAGACACAGCATTTTGGTTGACCTTGAGTCTAACTGAAAGTACAGGATATTTTTCAGGCACCAATCAAATGGAAGGCATCTCCAGATCACTGGGTTCAACAGGAATTAATGCATGTATCAATATAATCAAAGTTGAAAGGTATGTGAAAAATGCTGCTGTTAGAACTGCTAGATAGGTATCTTATAAGAGCAACTTGTATCCTTAAACACAACTGTGCAGGTTTTCTCATGGGTTCTATGAAAAACAATAGAGCATTTCCTGGAGACCAAACATTACTAATAACAAGGTTAGGTGACAAAGAGAACCAAGTGAAAAGCAGATCATCTGATTTTCAATATCTCTGTGATTGAGTTTTTGTGTACGGTTATTGTCATGTGTTTTGCACTAATCCTCTCTAGGTCTTGACTAGTGTATATGAATCAGTAGATGTCACATTCACTCACCTGAAAACTTTATTTTCAGATATTCATTTGAAACAGGGACCCACATAATGTTCTCAATGTTCATCCCTGCAATATTGACCAAGGAATATCTTCAGACTTCTCTGGAGAGTAATATCTTTGTTTATGAGGACTAAGGTGGTATAACTGTATCCTAAGATGATACAAGAGCTAGTATATTATGAAGACCACAGGTAGCATCAGGTTTTTGCCAAATTATTTTGCCAAATTATTTTTGCCAAATTATGTCTTTTATAGAGAAAGGCCAAACCTTTCAATGAATCAATAAAATCCTTTCATGGAACACTATTAATATGCATGTACAAACTGTCATGGCCCTATGTGTCAGCACAGAACATCTGCACATCAAAAATACAGGTAAGGGAAGTTTGTGGCTCCAAAACCATATAACACACATTTGGCTTTGTCCTGCTCAAATCAAACTGACAGTGTCAATATTAATTTTAGTGACTAAGGATCCAACATTTTAAGAGGCATAAAATTTTATGTTGGCACCATGAATTTTGTGGGAATGATTATCTTGAGCAGCTCTGTCATTGACATAGTCCTGTCAGGCCAAAATGTGGCATTTTTTCCTTTGGAGGTGAGTAGTTAGGTTGAATATGTTTGGAAAAGAAACAATGTCCCTCATGTTGATACACTGAATCTCAAATAATTCAAGAATACAATTAGAGCCCACATATACATTAACAATGATTTTCTTCACATCACTAGGCAAGTGTCCTTGAAGAAAAATTGAATCATGAAACATGAACATATATTTTGTTCTTCAAGTTTCATAGAAAACAACCCAAATATGCAGGAAAGATACAAGATTAAACCATGCTAATACCCAGTTGAGTGATAAAAGGTTGATAGCACAGTGAAAATCATCTCATGTTCAACATGCTGGTAGCTGAGGTACCACGATATCTTTTGCAGGTTGCCTATTCCCATTTCACCTGTGTTACAGGTATGATGTGATGATGTATTCAATCATTATATAACTTCCTGTTCTCAGATATGTTTAGTAAATCATTAAGAGACACTTCTATTTCCCCAAACTTTTTATCCTACAAACCTTCACCTCCTAATAACTCCCTAATACTTGCAGGAAGCATCATATATTATTGTAGTTTCCCGTGGGAAAATAGGAAATTAATGCTCACATAGGTAGAGGTATAAGAAAGGTTCAATGTAATTTTGATTGCGTCTAATCTAGTGTATTGAGGCTGGAATTTGTGCACGTTTCCTCTTGTAAGAGTTACTCTACATGGCTGTGTGAGTGAAACTGTAAGTATGCAGAGACTGTGAATGCATCATAAGTTGATGAGTGATTTTGCAAATTCTGAATATGTGTTGAATGACACATGTAATAATTTAGTTTTCCATGATGATTTTCTGAGAGACAGATAAAGAATCCAAACTTATTCACAGGGATCAACAAAAGTAAAATGTCTTCTAAAATGTTAAGCACTGATATTCCCATAAATCACAGGATAGGTTGTCTTATGATTATCTATTGAGCTGATGAATGAGGGTGCTCACAACCCTCCTTTAACATGCTGTGGAGGCACTTACTTTGATATGAACCCTTGAACCTTGAAAATTTTAAAGAACATGTGGTTTTACTCTTGCCAGCAAATTATGTTAAAACTTGTGATACTGAGAGAGTTTTGATATCCTGGTTCATTGTCACGGTTGCTGATTTGCCCACACAGGAGGAAACTTAAGGTATCTTCAAATTTCCAACCTAGAAATGATGGATGCTCCTGAAATTCTGTCAACTCTGAAGTAGTACATTATTCTAGGTACAGTTTAAATGATACTTCAAAATGAGTGGTCATGGGCAAAGGAAGGGAAACTTGTCTTGTTAGAGAAAACTGAACTCTAAAACACAGTTTTTGATTTTTTCCATTCCAGTCATGAGAACACAGCAAATATCAAAGGATTGTAGACAAAACCTTGGTTATAAGTAAGTAACTAGTGAGCTACAAATGAAAGTGGATGCAATCTGCTAATCAATGTCCTGATAGGTGAGCAGGAGGTGACTCACAAGGTGTTTCCATATTCCTTCTGCTTTCCAATGGAGGCCATGTTGTTCCTGCTGTAATGTACATGAGAAGTCAGACTACATAAGCAGCAAACTTTCAGTCAAGTCACATTTTGTCACATGCCTCATTCCTTATGCTTCAAGGAACATCCCCATCTCTCCTGAAATGAGTGTATTGAATGGTAGGTCTCCCAATACCAGGACTACATAACTCCCCACAGGTCAAAGAAAATCTGAGACACAGGACAAAAGAACTTATGCACATCTGAAAAAAATCACCCAACAGCAAGTTTACACAGTCCAGACATCTAACTCTCATAGCAGAAAGATTGCACCTTTATTGACAGAAAGAAACTAAAATATTAAGGGCTTCTTTACCTGTATCTCAGTCTCCTTAATTTTTTCAATTACTTCAACTAACACAAAGCCTATACATCTGTCAAAACTCCAGCCTCTAATGCCTTTTTTCATCTTCATCAGACAGATATCTTGAGTTTAACTTCATTTATTTTTTGGAACTTGTTATTTAAAATAATTATAAATTGCCTAACTAGGTTCTTTCATTAGGAATTTTAGTTAATACTTTTGCTTTAGATTTGCTTAACTTAGGCAAAATTTTTAAGTACCTGCAGTTATATCATGTACTGCAATTACATAATTTGTTTACTAATTTTTCAATAATCACTTGATAGTTCAAAAATGTATTGTTCATTCTCCATCAATTTGAATGGCTCTTCCAGTTTTCCTTCTCTCTGATTTCTAATTTTATTCTATTATGGTTTAGTCAGGTACAAGGAAATATTTTGATATTTTTGCTAAGGTTTTTTATGACCTAGGATATAATCTCTTTTCAAAAAAAGTTCTTTAGGCTACAGAGTAAAATGTGCAATATATTGCTGTATGATTGAATACTTTATCAATGTATGCTAAGACCATTTTGTCCATGATATTGTTTAGATCTAGGATCTTTTTGTTAAATGATATATGGATTTTCTGTAGAGATGAGGGTGGGATGTTGCAATCTCCCAATATTTTATTAAATGGACCTGTCTATTCCTTTAAGCTCTGTAACACTTATTGTATGACCTTGGGGGCACTGATTTTTGGTGCGTATATTTATTATGGCTCTTAGTATATTCTCCCTCCCTTCTGCTTTTTTACTGTATGCTAAGAGTTATTCTGTTTGTGGTAACTGTACAATTTTAGTTTAGTCAGCCTTACCTAAAATATCCTATTCACTGTCTCATACATTCATATGAAACATATATACATATGTATATTTATATACATATATGTATTATATAGTTCTTTTTAAAATCAAAGTACACTTATGATCACACAAGACATCTAGTACTGCTAGTACCCCCTGAAATATAAAAAACAACATAAACAAGATCCCTAAAACACAAACTACACACACCCCAATACTTCATGGTCTCTTTACCCTTCTTCTATTCCTGGGCATATTTCCCCTACACTCCAATGCTCACATCATCCATAAACAAACTTCCAACTATCTGTCTCAGTTTCATTAACATTCCTTAATAAATTTACTGCATACTAAACAACCCACAGTAAAACTTCATACAATCCAAAAAGAAATAAATATGTCTCTTAAAAAATAGCACATATAAGTAAATAACAACAGAACCATAAGTTACTTCTTTATTAAACCATGTATCTCGATACAAGCCTAGGTTCAAATGATTCTCCAAATACCTAAAAGACTATTAATTAATAAGTTCAAAGCTGTAACTACTACTTTTAACTTAAACTGGAAAGATTACAAATCACATTTCAGTTGACTACACATCTAAATATGAACACAAATTATAGACATTGACTTGGGACAATGCTTATGACTTTAGGGTCAAAGATATTTGATACATTGTAAGAACTGTTGTAATTGCCACAATGTACCCCAACTATACACAACAATAAAAAAGGAATTAAAAGAATTGCTCCTAAAAAATGAATCATTGAAATCAGTAAAATAGCAGTGTATCCCAAGACCAACCCAAATTAAATTATCAATTCAAAAGTGTTAATTGTAACTTAAAAAGTTATAATCACCTCTTCCCATAAAAACATAAAACAAATAATACATAAGACCATTAATTATTTCCAAAGTACCAGATAAAAATGCATACTGAAAAACTAAAATCTTACTCAGATTTTAGGACAACTGAAAAAGTTCTTAATCATAAACATCAATGTCAACACTTAAAAAGATGAACACCTTGAAAATGGCCTTCATAAGTTACTCAGTACCAAATATTGATCTCAAACTACAAAATGAGGCAATGAGAACCAAAACACATATTCAAAATTAATAATTTGTCTTTTTGAGGTTTGAACAAATGAAGATAATTTTGAAAAAGAAAAGGTTAAAACAGGAAAATTTCACTAAAAAGAAAACCCATTATTTAGAAATAAACTGTCTTAATCTTAAATAAAGACAAAAACTAACTTCCTGCAAAACTGGTTGTATGTACATAGAAAAATGAAACAAGTCCTATAACTCCTACCCTCTAACAACAATGAATTTGAAGTGCACAAAATATCTTAAGGTAAGTTCTGAAAGATTGAAACATCTTTTTTTTAGTGAGTCATAGTATTAAGGATTGAACACAGGGCCTCAGATTTGGTAGGCAGGCACTCTAACACTTGCTCACCACTAGCCCTAAAACTACAAGAGGAAAACAGGGAATACACTGGAAGTCATAGGTATAGAAAATAATCAGATTATTTTCTGAACAAGATCCAGTTGCCTAATAAATAATAACAAGAGTTGACAAAAGTGATTGCACCAAATGAAAACTTAAAACTTCTGCACATCAAAGGAAACAATTACCAGAGTCAAGAGAAGCATACAGATTGGAGAAAACATTTGAGCAGCTATTCAATGAATAAGAGATTAATAATAAGAATCAACAAAGAGCTCAAAAAATTAAACATCAAGTGAACAAACACCCCAATGAAGAAACTGGCAAATGAATTGAACACTAAGTACTCAGAAGTACAAATAGCTAATAAATATGAGAAAAATTTTGAACATGCTTAACCATGCAGAAGAGGCATCTCAATACTACACTGAAATCTTTCACACCCCAGTCACAATGTCAATTATGCAGAAAACAAAGAAAAACAAATACTTCTTAGGATGTGGGGGAAAGGAGCCCAAGTATTATGTTATTGGGAATGTTGATAAGTGTCATGCATACAATTTTCCTGGGGATTTCAACAAGTGCCACTGTTATTGGGAATGTCAACAAGAATCAATCATACACTGCTATCCGGAATGTAAGTGAGTGTCACTGCTATGGAAATCATATGGAAGCTCATCAAATTAAAAAAAGAAAAGACTCTAAAAAGAGCCCTACATAATGACCCTGCTATACTATTCTTGGCATGGATCCAAAGGATTGCATATCAACATCCAGGAGCAACGGCTGCAACCCACATTTACCACAGCACTATTCACTATTGCCAAGCTGTGGGATCAGCATTCATGCCACCAGTAAATGGATAAAGAAAATATGCTATGTGTACATCAGTGGAGTATTCTTCACGTGAAATGAATGAATCAGTTATGTTATATATGGATAAATGGATGGAATTTGGAGTCATTGTGGTGATCACCACAAGCCTATCTCTTATGTGGTCAGTTGTGGAATCTGGGCTTACAATGGATATGATGATTATAATAAGGTAAGAGAAGTTAAAAGGCAGAATTTGTAGGGGAAATCAGTAGGAGGATGGGTGGGGGAGAAGGGATGGGTGGGCATAGAACACCTCCATGAAGATAGCAAAATGAAACTCTTTTTAAAGGGGGATATGTTATAGAAGACAGGTGGCTTTCATAGTATATAATGCAGGGGGAGAACTTGTTCAAAGCATACGATACGCAACCATAGGATTGTCAGAATGAATCCCATTTATAGTATTAATGTGAAGTAACAAAAAGTCCACAGTTAAAACCCATTGATAATCAAAGTAAGAATATGAACCAAGAAGTAAACTACTTACAAACATAAGCACCCTATACAAATAACCCCTTAAAACTCCAAAAAAGTAGAAAAATAAACCCTAAAGTATAAACATAGAAACCTGGAAAATTGAAAATCTAATTTCACCAAAAAATCATGTCATCTGAGGTCATATTATTTCTGCCAAGTAAAAAGTAAGCAAAAACAAAAGTCCCCCTCTCTGGAGAGATGGTGGGTCATCTACCTCTGACATGGCAGATCTTAAATCTAATGATGCCCATGGCTTCCAGTGATATAGCTCTAAGCAGTCATCTTTCAATGTCTTATTAAAAACTTTAGATAATTTTTTGTGTAAAAACATTATTATAAATTTCATTTAAGTGTTGTGGTTTAATATTGTGCTGCAATTAATCCCTAGACCTCTTTCTGAAAAAAAAATGGTGTAATGATACAATCTCAAAGTTCAAATGTTTCAATTCTTTTCTCACACACAGGTATAAACATTTTAACTTATTACCACAATAATTTCTCACTTAAAAGAATAGCTAACTCCATTAAAAGACACAAATATTTTCAGTAATTTAAGTCACAATCCATTTAACTATCAACTATCCTATGTCATTCCTTTGACTCTAGTGAGTCTACATTATATAAAATATCATAACATTCCCCAAAAATCTTATGACAAAATAAAATCCTCACTGGTACCAGAAAAAGTAAATGAAACCATTTCTCACATCTAAAATTCAAAAAACCCTTACATACAATAGAAACGGAGACTATGGTCATTTATTTACAAAACTCCTCTTATTGCCCTCATGAAATCCAATGCCATATTGAGTCGATCTCAGTCAGATCCACAATCTTTAATGATTAAGTTCAAGAAAGTTATTATTGCCTCATAAATCCTTGTATAATTCACCTATTGTCCCAATTAAGACATAAAACCTTACACAAAACTTATAAAACCCTGAAACATCTATTCCCTAATCCATATAAATATTTTGGCTCAAATGCTTACAGGCAGTTCTTTGTTTAGTGTTCTTATTTTAACTTTTCAGTTTTTTCCCTTTATTGGTGTACTAGGTGGTTGTATATTGTGGCATTTGCAAAGGTTCTTACAGTGTATCAAATGTATCATACATGAAGTCATCCCTTCCATTCTTATTTTCTTGAAATGTTTTTTATTATTATTCATTTATTCACATGTGCATACATTGTTGGGTCATTTCTTCCCCCTGCTCCTCTCCCTCAACTTCTGCCCTCTTCGCCCTCAGTTCCAGGCAGGTCCTGTTCTGCCTTTATCACTAGTTTTGTTGAAGAAAAGAGTCAAGCCTAGTAAAGGATATATACTTCCATGCTCCTCTAGTTCTGATTTCAACTTGTACTTATTTGAAATAAACATATCCAGACAAATTAAAAACAACCAAGTATACTAAAAGTCTTTTGTCTCGATGATATAAAAACCATTCACATCTTTGGATTATATTATGCCACAGAATGACAAGCTATATGTAGGAGTCAAAGGCCCAACACAACACATACAAACTTTAATAATCTATAGCTAATATAAATATGTACACTTAAAATATTAATATATCTTAATAGACAAAACTAATTAAAATAAATTAAATACTTTAAAAGTAGCCTCATTTATATCAACACAACATCCTAAACATAAAACACCATACAGAATAGCAACCATGAAGCAGGTTTCAAAACATATGCACTGTCAAATTAAAATGACCTTAAAATATCCCCTGTCACTTAAGGTAAACATTAACAATAAATACTTAAAATTATACTCAACTATAAAATGAGTATCTTCTCCTTATTTTACATTGTAGGTACTAACTAAATACTTATGGGAAAAGTCCATTTTTAGTAAAGATGGAAATGTGTATTTTTCATAATTGCTATTTCATATAGTAAGAAATTAAGAAGTAGGAAATTGGTTGAAGTATCACTTGGAGAGTTCCCAGAAAGCAGACATCATGCTTACTACAGTTTAAATAAAATAGAAGGACAAGTGAGGTTGAGTATATCCATGGAAGTTCTGTTTTAGGATTTTATACTCACTCTGATTGTTAACTACAAACTTATAAACAGTGTTTTATACTTAATTGAATAAAACCAATAATTTATGCTGTACCAAACTGGGAAAACAAAATGGAAATTTATTTCTATTATGTATGTTAATATATTTTATCAGAACATAGTATATTTAATCAGTGTGCTGAGGTGAGAGGATAATAAAATATGTTACCTTGATTTGAATATTATCTGCTGATATCTGTGAAATGTTTATAAGATTCTCAACAATGCAGTAGGTGTCCTACACATCATTACAAAGAGATATGTTCTGCAGTTCATGCCTAAGGATGAATATAAAAACACATCTTCATTTGCTAAGCATTTTAGAAAGTTATCAGTGTACGCAAAAATAGCTATAGAGCCATATGGCAGACTACGTTAAGTCAACATAAAGCTTTAAAAGTGTACACACAAGGCCATTGCCACCTCAGAGACAGGGGTGTTGCAATGGGAAGTAAGCTCCTGAGCTTATGAGTTTCTATCTGTTTTTTGCATCTAGGGTTTTAGTAGTTTCTTCAGAGGGCACCAGGTCTTCAGGGGAGATGTGGATGGAGGGGAAAAGGGAAATACTTTGGTGCAGAGGATTTTAGTTCAGTTAGAGCAGTATTCAGTACTTCATTTCAATACACAGTAATAAACAGGGATTTCAAAGAATGGCACTAAGAAATAGCTAATTTTATTTCAAGGATTCTACAATTCTATAGTCATTTACTGTAATCAGGATGTTATGAGAGACACAAGGAACACATAAGTGGACTTTCTTGGTAAACAGCAAGTATAGGTCTGGCAGGTCTTTGCTTATTGGAAGGGACAATTGGTATATATAGAAGATGGGTGTGGCCCAAATTGGAAAGAGAAATTGAACAGAAAATGATAGGGCTGAAAATAAAATTGGAATGTTTCTGGATGGTAGAGAAAGTTAAAACAATGTCATTCATATATTCTTGAAGTCCTAAGTAAAATCATTTTCTTTCACCAGGGGTAGAAACATTGTGAAACTTTCACATAAGATAGGATCACTTAGAGAAAATCAGGGTAAAAAAACTGGTCAGAGGCCTGTGAGCCTGTGTTAGGCTGTGTGAGTTCCTATGGAGTTTGTCTGATATAGTCTTGGAGACAGCCATGTACTTAGTGATCTGGGTAAAGGATGGGAGAAAACAAAGAGAATTATGGAAATAATAATAAAATTCTTCAGAAAAGCAAAGTACTTCAGACAATTTAATATTGTTTTTTCTCTCACTAAAATTACTCTAAGAAAGGTAAAAATTTCTTTTTGGTGGGGAAAATTGCAGAAGGAGAGAGCATACATGCCTGAAAACCAATGTGGAAATGTATTAAAGCAACATTTCACAGGTAGAAATGATGAATATACTAAAAATTTTTCCCTGAGTGTAGCTACCTAGAGTTGAAGCTTGTGGTGCGTATCATTTTCATCTTTAAAAAAAAAACTGGCTCCACTGCCAATTGAAATAAAAGATGGTGAAATCAGGCCTTGCAACAGGAACTTTCCCTAACTTAAAAAGAGTTATGCAAGCTGATTTTGAGGACACAAGCACAGAACCCTAAGACCTGACCTAAAATGACTTTGAGTGCCTGGCAGAAATATAAGTCTGTCTCTCAAACCTAAGTTAGAAGTTACAGGTGTGGAATTCACCAGGATGAGGAAGAGATGGAAAACCCTAGTTTCAAAGCAAACACAGGTCACTACCCACAGGCCAGGGCAAGGCACCTTGTATCCAGTATCCCAAAGGTTGTGTTACATGGGGACATGCCCTCACCTGGACTGCTACATACTTCATTAACAATAGAGAGCAGGTTTGAGTTGCATGTGATTCCTTTACAGCTGACACATAATAAAGTTCTATTTCTAAAGGAAAGAAAACACAACTCACAAAAGAAACAGAATAGTTTCTTGAAAAGTTGCATATCTCTTAACAGGAATGCATTTTTTTCTGAGATTCCAGAGTGCATTAAGATGAGGAGTAGGAAGTAATTAAAGAAATATTCAGTTCCTTTATTGCTAGAGATGGTGAGCATTTTTTCATGTGATTTTTGGCCATTTGAATTTCTTCTTTTGAGAAAGTTCTGTTTAGTTCACTTGCCCATTTCTTATTGGTTCATTAGTTTTGGGAGAATTTAGTTTTTTAAGTTCCCTATATATTCTGGTTAGCAGTCCTTTGTCTGATGTGTAGCTGGCAAATATTTTCTTCCACTCTGTGGGTGTTCTCTTCAGTTTAGAGACCATTTCTTTTGATGAACAGAAGCTTTTTAGTTTTATGAGGTCCCGTTTTCTCAGCCAGCAAAAATACTTGTTCCTTCCTATTATTGCTTATACTCTCTCTTCAACAAAATTAGACACAAGGGCAAAATAGTTTCTGTTGGGTATTGAGGGGGTGGGGAGGAGAGGGAGGGGGTGGTGTGGGTGGTAAGGGAGGGGGTGGGGGCAGGAGGGAGAAATGACCCAAGCCTTGTATGCACATATGAATAATAAAATAATAAAAATAAATAAAATAAAATAAAATGTTCAAAAAAAAGAAATATTCATGATTGCATGAGTTTTGTTTCATGTTATAAGAATGAACAATGTCTTTCATTTTTTATTTCCACACGCTATGTACTCAGTGACTTCCATCTTTCTGATCTGGTAGGAAATTCTACATTACAAATTAACTCATCTGACAGTCTTCTCCTTGCTCAATTCCCTGTGTTTATCTGAAGAACCCTAAGACCTGTGTGTATCACAATGCCAAGAGCTTCATCAAAGGTTGGTCATCACTGATGTAAGACTCATGCAGTTCTTAGCTTTTGTGCTCTTGGGCCAACTTTGAGAAAAATGACTTTATCCCAGGTCAGTGCCCAGACCCTAGAGATGGGCAATCCTAAATTATTCAACAGCAATTCCCATGTGAGTCCTCACAACTCCTAGTGAATTCAAAAATGTGGACAGGTCAACTGTATGTTTAAAAAAATTGGCTTCTGTTACCATCTCAGTAGGAGGAGAAATTTCCTCAAATTAGGTATATTTCCCTTCTCTCTCTTCAATACTCTAATTCTAATATTTTTGCCTATATAATTCAGATATTTCTGAAAATAAAAGTGTTTAATTAGGCTGTAATCTCAGCATTCAGAAAGCTGAGGCAGGAGGATTATTGCTTTGAGGCCAGACATAGCTAAATAGAAAGATAAAACAGACAAGCAAATAAAGTGTTTAACTGTGATGGGCAACACAGAAGGAAAGCTCCCAGGTCTACATCTTAAAGGCCTGATATCTTAAGGATCCAGGGCATGTAAAGGTATTTAACAGAGAAGAGGATAAGGGTCACAGAGCTTTCACAGTTCCTCAAATGTCCATGTCAGCAGGAAACAGTGCACTACTGAGTTAGTAAATATCCTGTCATATGGCTGTGTGTCAGCCATTTACCATGTGCTAGTTTTTCCCTTTAGCATTTTACAAATGCCTATGTGAACCCAGGAAAGCTTACTGTTAGGTCTCAACTTGACATAACTTATAACATCTTAAACTCTGCTTGACTGTAGAATTATTTGTCTCCAGTAGTAATGGTCTCTTCAAGGGGAATACCTTGTTTGCCAGTACCTGTACGGGGGAACACAAGACCTAGCTCCTTCGCTACCCCCAGCAGCATCCTGTTCTTGCCATTTTACTGGTCCATGACTGAAATGACACTTTTCCCTACACCTGTACCAGGGCACAAGACCCAGTTTCTTGACTACCTCCAGCAATGGTCAGTGGACAAACCACAATGGAAAAATTCCCTTTTCCCTTTACCAGGCCCTTCCTCTTCTACAAAAACCCCAGTATGTATGTAGTGGTACATACAGACTGTAGAATGTAGAATGTAGAGCTAAGGGTCTCTAGCTCTCTTGCTGGAGACCCCTTCTGAAGGTTTCTTCTGCATAAATCTGTGCTGGTATTAAGCCATCTCTTTGTCTATCTCTCTGTGCATTTCAGACTAACACAAGGGTGCTAATTTTGCTGGGAAATAAACTGAGACTTGAAGAATTCAAACTGTGCATGATGCCACAGTGGTAATTAAGTCCTGGTTCTGAAACTCAGAATATTGCAAATTTAAATACTGTGCAACATGAACATCTGAGGAACCTAAAAGTAACATTTTCACAGAGATAGGTTTCTGAGTGATAGGATCCTGGAACTCCTAGCCATACAGTTTTAGGCACATTCTTCTTTCCAGTGTACAGAAATAACACACTCTGAGAAGGGAAGTTTGATTTGAAATTACTGTTTTCATATTGTTCAGCATCCTTCCCAGAACCATAGGCATTATACAGGCACAATGTTAATATAAATGCAAACTAATGTTTCTTCTTGAGAAAACCTACTGCTAGTGGTGGTTAAATGACAGAATTTTAGGTTATTTGGATCCTAATAAGGAGAAGGGTTTAGTGGAAACAGTGCACATTTTAAATAATTTCCCTGGACTCTGGTTTACCCTCTAGGTGACTACATCTAAGCTCCTTTGCAGTTCTGAGACTTCCAGATCTGTAAAATGGAATGACTAGTTTTTGTCAGGTAAGGGCATGAAGAGAACAAAACTAAATGCTTAGCCTGTGCAACCCTGGAAACTTAGTCAGTGCTCAGGTAGTTTCTTTTTCCCTCTTCTTTCCCTCTCTCTCCCCCTTCTCCTGCCTGGTACTCATACTTGGCCACTTGCAGTCAAGTAGATTCTCCAAATAACATGTGTCTTCCTACAGATGTTAAATTAAGCTGCATCTTCTGATGACAGACCATCAGGGTACACTTTTATCTGACTCCCAATCACTTATGATTGAGGACATGTTGCTTGGATTCTGGGAGGAATTCTAAAAAACTAGGCAGGAAGAGATGCTGCTGTCCTATAAAACAGACTGATTTATTTCAATATCTACAACACATGAAGGTGTTAAAACCACAACATCTCACAGCAGGTATAGAAAAAAAGTCCTTCTCCACTTCATTGATGGTTTTGTTGTGAGACAGCCTTTAGGCTGGGTCCTGAAGGGTATGTATGGTTAAGGAGAGGTCAGAAAAAGGAAACATATGAAAACACAGTAAAGTAACAAAGGATAAAGTTATCTTCTATTGCTGAACTGAATCAATTTCTTTTATAAACCAAACAATTTTCAGCAGTTAATCTCCTTAGTCACGTTCCCCAGTTCAACATGGAGTGCAGTCATGCACTGCCTAATGACGTTTGGCTGAGAGCAGATTGAGCACACAAGACTGCAATGGAGCTAGTGACATCAGAAGCATATTAATGTCACAGTACAGTGCCTTACTCATACGTGATGACACAATTATAAGCAAGTCAATTGCACTGCCAGGCAAATAAAAAGGACAATGAACACAATTACGCATAGTTCTTCATACACCAAAATGATAACAATTATGTTGCTGGTATGTAAACTGAATATATGTGCAATTTATTGTATTTTATAATGTGCTTAAAGACTTAAAATTGTTTACCATAAAAGAAAATGCCATGTTATGCCTCAGATACCTCCTTTACCTGATCTCTTGATTGCATTAGGAAATTATGTTGCTGGGCACCAATGGCTTATGCCTGTAATCCTATGTACTCATGAGGCAGAGATCAGGAGTATAAAGGTTCAATGCCAGCCTGGGCAAAAATCAAGACCTTATCTTAAAAATGCCCAGCACAAAATAGAGATGATGGAGTGGCTCAAGTGACAGAGTGTCCAAGCATTAGACCCTGAGTTCAAAGCCCAGTACCACCATAAAAACAAAAGAGGCCATGTCACGTGATAGACTTATACACTGGATGTTTATCATTGTACTCTACAATGTTCCCATAACAACAAATGTGTTCAGCCACACATGGATGGCTCTCTAGGTGTATCACCATCCTTAAGCAGAACATCACTATACTTTTCCAGCAATCATTGATTCTGCTTAAAGTGAATTTATTAGTAATTCAAATTAAACTCTTCCTCCCTCCCAAACTGGCCTCACACTTCTGAAAACATATTCTCTGTCAAATAAATATCTCCTGTGTTGTACTTTGGAGGGAACAAAAAGAATCAAACTCAATTTTTTTGAAAACCAATTCTTAGTTTATATTAATTGTACAAAAGGATGTTATTGTGATATTTACATGCATGATTATAATGTACTTTGATCAAATTCACCCCCTCTATTACTTTAATAGGTTTCATAATTTTATTTCCATACATGTATACAAGGCAGACTTCATAAAAGACAGTTCCACTGACTCACCTTCATGAAGCCTTCACTGTGCAGCTTGCTGTGCATCCAAATTCATCAAGCAGAAGGGAGCATGGGAGGGCTTGGAAAGAACACCCATCTCAGTCACACATTGAATGACGTACAGATGTGCCACAGCCTCAGCCAGCCATAATGAGGCCCAACACACAGGGTGAACAGGCCCCTCTGCTTTTCATTCTAGGGACATAATAATATTAATTTATATATTTCATGGAGCACCAATTCATAATTTGTTAAGTAGCAATTATTGAAAATTTGATTATTATGGATCTCCTTATGTTGCTTTTGTTAAAGATACTTCATCTATATAAATTGCATTACTTAATTTTTGGCTTTGTAATTATAAACACGGTTCTTAATGTTAAGACATACCAAAATCACCCATTATAAATATATATATATAATATATATATTATATATATATTATATATATATTCAAAACCACATATATATACATGCATACGTATGCATATATGACCTGGGCCCTTAAATCAATTTCTTAAAAAAAACTAAACAGAAAAATTTGCCATATTTCCAGCAATTTTTCAGATACATTTCTATTACAAACGTTGTATAAGAGGAGTTCTACAAAAAACAATTACTACACAATAAATTCAATTTGTCAAGACCTAGACAATGTCTATTTCATGTTTTAGTTTCTTAGTATGGTGTATATTTTGATTCAATATTAATATGGCATAACAAATGTTACATTACAGGACAGTTTTCAAAATGGCGTATTACCAATTTTAAAACTAGATGTTGATTTTTAGTACAATCAAGTTGAAGTGACATGAAGAATGAGACAGTGATTAGGCAAGCTTAGTGAGAAATTCAAATAAGAAATGAAAGCTAAGCATCCTTTGAGTATGGAACTTAATTACAAGAAAAAATGTTATTTAAATAATTCCAAAGGTAAAATCTGATGTGATGGTTACCTTAAGTTTTTAATTGCAAGTGCTGGGACCTACAGGATTTTGAATATGAAGTGATTCATGGATACGTTTTCTTCTTTTAAATTTGGCAGTGATTGCATATTGGGACATTAAATTATGAGACCTCCTGTATAATAAATTTAGATTTTCCACTTTTGTGACACAGTTGTCATTAACAGAATTGTGTAAGGGGAGCACCCATAAGCTTTGAATAGCTTAAGCATGAGACTCAACTGAGGTCTCTTAAAAAATGAGCCCACTTGGCACTTTCATTCTAGCTCAAGATTCTGAGGAGAGAAGACCCATAAGATGAGCTGCTGAGGTTTAGTTGCCTTTATTCCACGGAGGCCAAAAATCCAGGAAGGCGTGCAAATCAAAAATCATTGAACAACTCTACATTTACCACATACTCTGATTCAGAGTCTGACTATCAAACCAGGAAGACAGACAGGAAACATCTATCTTGTGGTAGCAGAATTCCATGTCAAGTAAGAGGAGAGACATACAAACAAATAAGGTTCCTCTTCTGTTCTGTATTTATCCACCTACCTCAGCCAATAACAGGAGAGTTGTGGATGAGTCCTTTCTAACTCTCACCTCTACATCCAAACTCCTATGAAATTACACTGATGGTCTTCCTTTGACCTTCTCACGACAAATACGTTATCAATCACTGTGAAGCCCTTGGAATCTCACTTAATCTTTTCATTTTGTTCTCATTGCTTAACTTGCCTCCTGTCACCATCTGTGGCCAAATAACACCTGACCATGTCTCACTACAGATGCCATCACGCTCCATCTCTACCAAGATCACTGATTCTCATCCATGCACTGAATAACTAATGTTTAACTGCATGTTCAAATTACAGATCAGTGCACATATAATAGATCTTCACAAATTAACACATTCTTTCAATTACATTAATCATATTGTTAAAATCCTCTATACTTATTTTGATTTTTTTCTATATCTTTTAACTTTTGAGGACGGCATGCTGAAGATTTATATATCTCTCTATTTACACTGTTAGGTTTTGCTTTAGATTTTTGAGGTGACATTATAATAGATGTTGAAATTTAGAAAAATATAGATTTTCTTATATGGATTTTATCATGTTGAAATATGTTTGCCTTTAAAGTATATTTTGTCTGATATTAGCATAGTTACAATTAATTTTTCAAAGTACTTCTTATTTTAGTCTATTATTTCTATTTATTCTAATATTTATAGCATATTTTTAGAAAGCAAATATAGGGCTACCTTTGATGTTGTTTTCATTTTGATTTTATTTTTATTTATTTTGACATATTTAAATTTAGTATTGAGTTCATAAAATTCAATAAATTTTGTTTATATTTAAAGTCTGGTTAGTGTTCCATTAATGCTATCTTTCTTTTACTTTTCTTTCTTCTTGATTTATATTGGATTAATTAAATATTTATTTTTACTGCTGTTCATACAATTATGCTTTTCCCCCGCTGCCTTTTTAGCCATATATTATGCATAAACTTTTAGGATTCAATAAAAAAATTACATATTAAATTTAAAAATTTCTTTCACTCTAAAAGAATGGAAATCCATAGGACTTGGTCATGGCTTGAGTGATACAGCACCTATAAGTGTAAAGCCCTGAGTTCAAACATAAGTGTCACCAAAAAATAAAAAGAAAAGAACTCCACAAGTTACATTTTAAGACCATAAAATATTCAATTAGAAAATAATAAGAAAAGATAACTGGGAAAATCATCAAGTATTTGGAAATAAACATAAATCTTCTAAGAAAAAAGCCTTCACAGATCAAATAAAAGTCTAAAGGAATATTTGAAATATGTTAGGAACTTAACAAAAATTAAAACAAGACTTACAATTTTCAAACAAAGCCAGTGCTTAGAGATAACAAAGCCAGTGCTTAGAGATAAATTTGGAAATATTTTTTCATAGATTTAAAGTACGTGACCATAATTTCTTTCTTAGGAAATGAGAAGAAAAAGAGCATATTAAGTATAATGAAAGCAAGAAGGGAAAAAAAGTGGAGACCTTATTATTGCTTGGAAACATAATGTTAGATTTATGTTTTTTAAAATCAATCTCTCAATGTGCATTTCCAGAATAGTTCTTAAATATGTTCAATTTGCCTAGAGCTAAGTTATAGAGATAGATCTCAATTATAAGTATTGGGGGAAAAGCAAGGTATTAATGTGATATTTATGCGTAATTTGTGCAAGGTTTTAAAAGGGACATTCCTCTCTTCTCCCTTGCCTTCTTCCCTTCTCTCATTCTGTCCCCAGCTCACGTGATTTACCTATCACAGTAATCACCCATACTTTTTCCTTCCTCTGCTTTTTTATGCCCCAATATTACTCTTACAATACTTATACTTCTAAATGCAAATAAGAAAACCCAGTTTGAAATAAGAAAGTCAAGATGCCAGATGAAAGTGAATTGTGAATCTGTTAGTTATAACTTCAAATTCTCAGGGAAAGGACTATAGTTTACCCAATAGGGCCAGGTGTGGTGATTACAAGCATAACTTTCTTATGGGCTGAAGAAGAGACAGTTAATGGTGCAAGGACTGGCAAGCCATACTAAACACTTTCTAGAGGAATTCCCCAAACTGAAGATCCTTTATTTTCTTCATGAGATGGTATTCTTTGCAATACTATGATATTCTACCCAAAATAAGGTTCTTCTACTCTGGAATGCAAACACTGGACTGGAAGGACACTCAGAGGCATTAACTAAAAAATAATAAGAAAATTAGATGGTTTTATGTTGTCAGTGATACCAGTGGCATAGATATTTGTGTCATTGTTACTCATCATCATCCCTGTAGTCACTGTTTCTCTGTCTTTACCTGGTTTCCAGCAAACAGACACCTGAACAATAAAAATTAGAATAGTAAATAAATTAAATTTACAAAGTGTCTAATAATATCAGTTAGTAAATAAGCATATATACCACCCTTGAAATAGTTTATCATGTAGATGTTTTGCAAAGATATAAGCATAATGCTGAAAAAAGTAGCTGGTCCTGTTTAATTTTGGAGATGCGGTGAGATAAAATATGACTGAGAACTTTTTTGTATTGCCCTGGTATAAAGCATGACTGATGCTCTTCCCTTTGAGTTTTGGGTCTTTGTGTCAAAGTAAGATCCTGCAGGAGGTCAACTGGGGCCATATTGATGCTCCCATAAGGTGGTGATCCCTCATCTCTTTGTCTCAAGGTAATATTTGTTTTATCAGTTCCCCTTGAAAATATGAATAGGCTACATAAGTGGGAACTGAATTATTAACCAGCAGTAATTTCTTTCAGTCATAAGAAATAAAGCTGAAAGGAGCTATCTAAAATTTGTGCAAGTAACAACATTGTGGTCCTAGAGAATATAGTGTCACTGGCTCACATATAGGGATAGGAAATGTAGGAAGGACATTGTGTTGTATTCCCAAGTTGTTTGAAACTTTAAAATTTAAATATAAAGAGATATAGATTTCATTGCTTTACATGTGCAGACTTTTACAATACAATAAATATATAACATTTGATGAATTTTCTCCAAAACAAAGTTCATGGAAGGGTATGTTATTGATAAGTTTTATAACAGTTTTTCTCCAACAAGCTTCAGATTTGCTCATTTTGCAAAGTAAAATTAATGAGGACCATAACTTACATGGGATTATTATTTCAAAATTAGAACGTGCTGTGCAATTTATATTGGTGATAGAGAAAGAATCTTCCTTAGGAAAGTGTGGCTAAAATTGCAAAGAAACAATCACATCAGCTTCATTATGGGATAAAAAGAATTAGTTATTGATGCAACTGCTTCTACTAAGGACACCCATAATCTACAAACTTACTCCATATTCCATGCTATGTGCAAGTATTTAAATTTTTTTATTTCTAGCACTTTTATTAGTTTTGCAAGAAATTCCATTAGCTTTTATTTTGCATATAGGAAAGTGGAGGTTATGAAAGGCTGAATGATTTATCCAATATAGCAAAGAGTGAGGTCAGAGCTTGGAATTCACTCTGCATAGTTTGAGTATTTCTAAATAATTATTTTATAATAAATGATATATTTAAAAAGTCAGGATAATAACACCAGTTTGAATGAAAAAAGAAACAAACTATTAGACACCAGTAATTTAACTATGTAGTTATATGACAATAATTTATAGGGAAACAGATATATTGAAAGCTAAGCATTTGTAAGTGTCTCAGGAAAAATTTGTGAAAAGAATTTTGCCCTATATATTTTGATAATGTTTTCATAAATAAAGTAATCTGATTTTTAAAAATCAATATTGCTAGTTTTCACAATTTCTCACTAAAGAAACTGAACACTCAAGTTAGAGAAGCTGAATGCCTGCAAACTACAGTCAGGCAACTCTGGAGATTTAAACAAGGGCAGCTGGTGGAGTTCCATGTCTCAACATTACTCTGCGTGGGAGATTGCCATTAAAGCCAGATGGAGAGAGGGAGTGTCTTTGGCTGGGGCAATATGAAAATCAGCAAAAGCCTCAAAGGTTGGCTGCTCTGCCCCTTCCAGCTTCCTGTGCCCTACTCATAGAAGGAGTGTTTCCACCTGCTCATATCACTTACACTTCAAAATTTCGATAGGAAGTCTCAATCTCCCTATTTGCTGAGCCCATGCAGACACAAAACAACTCAGCCAGCAAAGCACATTGTTTGGAGAATAGCCTTGGAGTTTGTCACCACACAGTCTGCACTGCCCACCCCTTGAGGTCACTACTTGCACTCTAAGATAGAGGTGCAGCTCCTCTCTTCTGAAGCTGATCCCACAACAATTAAGACAAGAGGGACTAACTTGGACAAAAACAGAGAAGATCAACATATTCACTTGCAAGATATGAAATATTTTTTCCTTTTCCATTTTTTCTCTTTTCTCTTCATCGAATTCATTTTCCTTTGGCTGTATCTTCCTCTCTTTTTCTTTCTTCCTTCCTTCCTTCCATCCTCTCTTTCTTTCTTTCTTTCTTCACCTTCCAAGCCAAGGATTAGCTTAAAAGGTTCATGTCTACAAATCCTACATTATAAAAATCACTCAAGGGACTCATGCACATAGAAGAGGAAGAAAGAGTCACAAACATGAGAGGTCAAGAAATAATAAAACTCAAAAGGTAAATTGGTGAACCCAGGAGTGTGGGGAAAATGTCAAGCATGATCAACTCAGTAAACCAGCAAAAAAGATGAACAGTGACAAAAGTAAAGAACAATCAACATGAGATTCAACCTGAAAAAAAAAGCAAAAGAAACACAGGGATCAGTAAATACCTCACAATCATAACCCTAAATGTAAACAGAATTAACTCTTCAATCAAAAGACACCAATTGTCTGACGGTGTCAAAAGAAGATCCAAAAAATTGTTTTCTACAAGAAAAATATCTCACAACCAAATACACACATAAAGTAAATATGAAAAGTTGAGAAAAGATATACAAGTCATGTGGAGATCAATGGCAAGCAGTTGTACTTAATGTCATATCAGACAAAACAGGTTTTATATGCAAAAAGCAGTAAGAAGAGATAAAAATGGTCACTACATATAATAAAGGGAACAATCCACCAAGAAGATGTAATCCTATTTGGAGGCAACTGAACACCAGTGCCTTCAAAAATTCATAATAGAAATACTTGTAAGCATGAAGGAACAGATAGATCCAGATACAATGATAGTGGGGAATTCAACACCCCACTTTCATCAACAGACAGAACATGCAGAGAAAAATTAATAAAGATACACTAGAACTAAATGATACAATGGGAAAAATGGACTCAATGGGCATATAGAGTGTTTCATCCTACAGCAACAAATTACAAATTTTTCTCAGCAGTCCATTGTACTTTCTCTAAAATAGATCAGTTCCTAAGTCATAAGATAAATCACAAGAAATAAGAAACAAACTATAGTGGAATAAATTTAGAAATCAATGCCAAGGAAAAAGAATAAAAGCCATTCAAAAACAAGGAGATTGAGAAACATACTTTGAATAATCAATAGATCATTGAAGAAATTCAAGAATAAATTTAAAAATTCCTAGATTCAAATGAAAATTAGGACACAACTTAGCAGAACTTGTGGAACACAGTAAAGGCAGTCTTAGGAGGGAAGTTTATAGCCATGAACAATCACACTGGAAAATTAGATCTGAAATAATCTGATAATTCACTTCAAAATTTTAGAAAAGTAAGAACAAACTAGTCCCAAATGTACTAGAAGTAAAGAAATTATAAAAAGCAGGGCAAAAGTCAATGAACTGAAGACCCAAAGAACAATACAATGAAACAAAAAGTTGGTTACTTGAAAAAGAAAACAAGATCAACAGATCTTTACCCAAGTTAATCGAAAGAAGAAAGGAAATTACACAAATTACTAAAATGGGAGGTGAAAAAAGGGGATATTAAAACAGACCCCAATTAAATTCAGAAGTTCATATAGTAATATTTTGAAAACACATACTCCAGCAAACTGGGAAATTAAGAAAAAGTAGATATATTTCTAGACACATATGACCCATCAACATTGAACCCAGAGGACATTGAAAATTTGAACAAAACTATAACAAGTAACGAGATTAGGACAGTTATAAAGAAACTCCCCAAAAAAGAAAAGCCCAGGTCTTTGTAGAGTCACTGCTAATGTTCTATCAGAACTTTCAAGAAAAACTAACACCAATGCTTCAAATTATTCCATGAAATACAAAAAGGAATATTACCAAGCTCATTCTACAAATCAGTATTACCTTATTACCATAAACAGGTAAAGATGCATCAAAAAGAAAAAAAGAAAAATTATAGGCCAATGTCCCTGGTGAATATAAATGCAAAAATCCTCAATAAAATACTTTACAACAAAATCCAACAACACATTAAAAAGATCACATATTGTGATTAAGTAGGTGTCATCCCAGGAATACAAGGATGGTACAACATACTCAAATCAGTAAATGTAATACAACACATAAGCAGAATCAAAGACAAAAACCACATCATCATTTCCACAAGTTCAGACAAACTCTGACTAAATTCCACATCCTTTCATGATAAGAGCTCTGAAAAAACTTAAGAAAACAAAGCACATTCCTCAACATTATAAAGGCTATATGTAACAAATCTACAGCCAGCACAATACTAAATGTAGAAAAACTGAAGTCATTTCCTCTTAAATCAAGAATTAGGCAAAGGTTTCCTCTCTTGCCACTCTTATTCAGTATAGTAACAGATCCTAGTCAGAGTGATTAGACAAGAAAAAGAAATCAAAGGGAATCAAATAGGGAAAGAAGAAGTCAAATTATCGTTACATGCAGATGTTATGATCTCATAAGTAAAAAGCCCTAAAAACTCCACTAAAAACCTTCTGATCTTGTAAACACTTTCCACAAAGTAGCAGAGTACAAATTCAATGTACAAAAATCACTTAACATTTGTATACACAAACAATGAATAGTTCTGAAAAACAGATCCTGAAATAAATTAGGAAAACAATACCACTCACAATAGCACCCAAACATTCAAATGCCTAGAAATAAATTTGCTGAAGTAAATGAAAAACCTATACAATAAAACTATAAATCACTGAAGAAAGAATTCAATGAAAACACTAGAAGATGGAAAGACATGCTAACAGATTGAAGAATCAATTTTATGAAAATGGTTGTACTACTAAAAACAATTCATATGTTCAATGTAGTCCCCATCAAAATTCCAATGAGATTCTTCACAAAGATATAAAACTCTAGGTTGAAACTAGATCCTTGTCTCTCACCCTGTGCTTGTATCAATCAAATTTGGTAAAGGGTCTTAATGTAAGATTGGAAATGGTGAATCTACCATAGGAAAGGATAAGAAATGCACTGGAACATATAGGTTTAGGTTATAACTTCATGAATACATCTCCAATAGCTCAGCAATTAAGAGAGCATGTAACTAAGAAGCTTCTTCACAGTAAAGGAAACAGTCACAAGACTTAAGAAACAGCCTACAGAATGGGAGAAAATCTTTGCCAGTCAAACATCTGACAAAGCATTTTTTAGCCAGACTCTACAGGGAACTCAAAAAACGAACCCTACAAAGAATCAACAACTCATCCAATAAATGGGCAAATGAACTGAACAGACAATTCTCAAAAGAAGAATTACAAATGGCCAATAAATACATGAAGAAATGTTCAACATCCTTGGCCATAAAGGAAATGCAAATCAAAATTACATTATGATTTCACCACACTACAGTTAGAATGAGTGTCATCAAAAACACAGTCAACAACAAATGCTTACAAGGATGTGGGTGCTTGGGGGAGGAACTCTCACACCCAGTTGGTAGGAATATAAATTAGTGAAACCACTATGGAAAGCAGAGTAGCAGTTCCTCAGAAAACAAAAAAATAGACCTAATATATGATCCAGTAATACCACTCCTGGACATACAACTGAACTAATGTAATCCAGGATGCAAGAGCACCACTTGCACACTCATGGTTATTACACCACTATTCACAATAGCCAAGTTAGGAAATAGCCCACATACCCAACAAGTGATAAGTGGATTAAGAAAATATGGTATATACACACCATGCAGTATTATTCCACAAAAAAGAAGAATTAAATGATGTTATTCATAGGTAAATAGATGGAACTGAAGATCATTATGTTAAGTGAAATGAGCCAGGATCAGAAGAGCAAAGGTCATACATTTTCTCTTATATGTGAAAACTAGACCTATAAGATAAATATACACAGAAATATACATATAATCTTACCTGCACATAGAGAGAACATGGCTGTATTAGTGGGTCTGGGTCTGTCTCTGGGTACTATAGGGAGGCAGGAGAGGAAAAGAATGAGAGAGAAGGAATAATATTAAAACACAATGCATCTGTGTATGAAGACAGTATAATGTAACACTAATGAATAATAGGGGATCAGGACGATAGAGGAAAAGAAAGTAATAGAGGGGAGTTATTCTGATTTAAGCAGGAATTATACATGTATGAAATATTGTGGTAAAACCTCCTTATAGAAATGAAGGTAAAGGAGGTAAATCTTATCTTGTGAGGGAATGGATATCATGGGAAGGGGGGAGGTAAACAGAGAGGGTAAAGAAGGGTGAATATGGCTGATATACTTTGTATCATGTATGAAAGTTTTAAAATGAAACCCGTTGAAATTGCTCTAAAAAGGCTCGAGTGTAGGAAGAGGAAGAATGATGGATTGGGTGAATCTAATTAAATAAATTATAAGCACATATATAAAATGTCACAATGTATCCTCTCTGTACAGCTATTATAGGCAAATGAGAAAATTGAAAAAAAATAAAAATAAAGTACATCTCAACATAAGTTGTACATAAACCTCAAAGCAACACAGATTTCTATGTAATAAAAAATCTTATATTTTAATCTAAGAGTAAAATATATCCTCATGTTGTTATAGCCTTCATGAATTTAAAATGATCCTCTCTATTTCTAGATTTTAATGTTTTTTATGATTGGGTATTAAATTTTATCACAAGAATGTGACATTTTCCCCTTTTTCTGTTCATGTGATGAGTTTTATTGTTTTATTTCATTATATAACCTAGGATTTGCTAATATTTGAGAGATTTACTTTTTAACAGAGATTGATTTGTAATTTTTCTTTTTCTGTCCTTTCCATTGATATGTTGACCTCAAAAGGAGTGTTCAGATGTTTCCTTTTTACTACTACTAAATGGTGGTTGTGAAAGATGAATGCTATTACTTTAATTTTAGAAAGAATTCACTGGTAAAAGCATTCAGGCCTACTGTTCTTTGTGAAGAAGGGTTTTTAAGATGATTTGCAGCAGGCGTATTCAGATTTCACTTTTCTCCTTTCTGTCAGTTTTGGTAAATGATGGTTTTGTCATTGCATCTTACTTTCCAGTTATTGGCATGGAGATTCTCACGATATCATCTTGTTACCTCTCTCACTCTCTGTAAGTCTGCAGTGATTTCTGCTTTCTCAGTGCTTACATTTCTAAATAGCTTCCTGTCTCATTTTTATCAGTCCCATAAATGTTATTATTTCATATAATCAATTGTTGGCTTATTGATATTTTTCTCTGAGGCATATTTGTTTTCTATTTCATAAACTTCTTACCTTTACTGTTAACTTTGTACTGTGCATTAGATATACTTTTCTTTTAACTAACTTTTTAATTTGGAGACTTATTTTATCTGTTTTAAGGCTTTTCTGTTTCTATGTACATTTAGCAGTACAAATTTCTCCCTAAAGTATTATTTCATTGCATTCAATAAGTTTTGGTATGCTGTGTTCTTATTTTAATTTGGTTTAAAATATTTAAAATTTTCATTTTGTTTTATAAATTATTGTGGAAATTTATAAATGATTTAGAAACATGGTATTTAATATTTAACAAGTTTAGAATTTCCACAGTTTTATTTTTGTTATTAATTTCTGGCTTATTTTCCTTTAGGCAGAGGACATATTTTAATATAATAAATCCTTTGGAATTATTGAGACTCTCCTTATGATGCAACATATGGTCATTTAAAAAATTTAATGTGTGCTTCAAATGACTATAAATTTTTTTCATTATTAAATGCTGTACCCTATGTATATAAATGATATGAAGTCTCTGAACTATGTGCTCATAGCTAGCTTATATAATCTCTTAATGTGTCACTCAGTTTCATAATTGTGATAATTTTCTTTATCAGTAAAGACAAATTTCCTGTTCATTGATTGTCTCAATTATTTTGAAACAGAATAAATTCTCACACAATGATTGTAGAAATATCTCTGGTCCTGTGACATCTCTAAACTTCTCTCTTACTTATTTTGAAATTATTTTATACAAATTTAGATTTAGCATTCCTATCTTTCAAAAGATCTGTGTTATACATATTTAGAATAATATAGATTTTTTTAGTGAATTGAAACCCTTATGATTGAGAAAGGTCCTAATATATCTCCATAACTCCTTATGACCTTACAGTACACTTTATATTGTACTAGGATAGTTATTCTACTTTCCATTATTTCATTTTCATCTTTTTCCTTTTATTTAAATTCTATTTCACATGATTCATGGAGTTAGATTTATATTTTATGCTTTTATGCTATGGCATAGTTGGGCTTCCTCAGCAGACCATGAGGCAAGATTTGATACACATGTTTTTTTTCAGAGATGATCCATGCATCACTGCTAGGCAATTAGGTACTGAACTGAGAGTTACCACTCTTGGTAACTTTAGTTTAATCTGGAAGACCTCAAGGAACACACACATCTGATATAATTTTCTCTCTCCAGAGAGTGAAGTGTTTGCAAGATCATTCTTGAGGGCACACAGACAATGTGAGATGCTGTTCCAAAGGATGCCTCTTGGCAAACACATGCAAGGGTAGAAGATTAGAGATTTGGCCAATATTAGAGGAACATCTAATTAGAACAATATTAGAGGAACATCTAATTAAATATTAGAGGAACATCTGTTTTGGATAAATCAGATATTTTATTTCATTTTCTCTTTGTATTCCCTTGCCATATTTTCTTTGCCTCATCTATTTGTAGTTACTATTGAAAGTAAGACTATAACATATAATCCTAATATATTAATATATAAAGAAATTTATTTAATTTCTTCTGGAATAATTCCAGTACTTTGTAATATGGCATGTCACTCATTTTCTTCCAACTTTTATTTAATTGATATCATGAATGATTTTACCTAGTTTTTTTCACACCATATACAAAAATCAACTCTAAATGGATTAACGACTTAAATGGAACACCAGAAACTCTGAACTATTAGAAGTAAACATAGTAGAAAAACTCTCCATTTGTCTAGGGAGTGATTTCTTATCATTTTGACCCCCAAAACACAGAAAACAAAAGCAAAAACACCAAATAGATTTAAGCTCAGAACCATTGGCATGGCAAAGGAAATAGCTCCAAAGAGAAGCCTACACAAGAGGAGAAAATATTTGCAAGCCATATTTCCACTTAGAGGTATTTTCCAAAATATTTAAGAAGCAACTCAATAGCAAGAAAACAAATAGTCTCATTTTAAAAAAATACAGAAAAGAATATAGAGATCTTAATAGAGGAAATACAAATAGGGAACAGATATAGGAAAAATAGTTAACACTATTCCACATAACGAACATGCAGATTAAACCATAATGAGTCATTGTCACCTCATAGCTGTTGAAATGGCTACTATTAAAAATTTCAGAGATGACAAGTGTTGAGAAGGATGCAGAGGCAAAAGGAGCCATTGAATAAAATCAGTCCAACCATTATGTAAAAGAGTATGGAGGTTCCTCACAAAATTAAAAAAGGACAAGTGTATAATCAACAACCTCACTTCTGGATATATATGCAAACAGAGAGGGAAGGGTATGACAGAGAGAGAACTGCACTCCTGTGGTCACTGCAGCATTATTCACAAAAGTGAAGCTATGGAGGCAATCTAGGTCTCCAACAAAAAAATCTGTGGTTAAAGAAAACATACATATAAAAACAAACATATAAAAATAGAATATTAGTTAGCCTTCAAAAAATAAGGAAATCTGTCATTCTTAACAACCTAGATGAACCTAGAGGGCTTTCTGTTAAGTGAAATGAGACAGGCACAAAAAAATCCAAATAACATATCCATCTCACTTATGTATGGAGTGCAAAAATTTTTGAATTCACAGAGGAAGGGAGTATAAAGGTGGGATGAGGAGGGATAATTGGGGAGATGCTAGTTAAGGTAATAAAATGTTATCTAGACATGAGGAATAATTTCAAAAGATATTCTACACAACAAGGTGACTATAGTTAATACCAATATGTTGTAAACTTGAAAATTTCTAAGAATCTAGATTTTGAATAATAAAAGATGTTAAAGCTGTGAAGTAATCCATAGTTTGGTTTAGCTCCCTTCAAACATTTCATATGTACACATATTTTAAAACATCAAATTGTACACCATGAATACAGTTATTTACAGTTAATGAGAATAAAAGAGAAAAGATAATTTCATATAATCTTAAATCTCATAAATATTGCAATTATTGATTTCTAAGTCAATATTAGGCTAATTTTCATTTACATTTATACATATTCTCTGTCATTAATTTATAAAATTCATTATTTTATTCTGGAGTTATGTTCTAAGCATGTAAAATACTTTCTTTGAAATTTCTTTTTCTTCTTTATTCATTTATTAATATATGTATACATTATTTTGGCAGTTACTCCCCCCCTGCTCCCCACCCCCTCCTTCTCTCCCCAACCCCTTGGCTTCCAGGCAGAACCTGTTCTGCCCTTTGCTCCAATTTTGTTGAAAAGTAAACATAAGCAATAATATGAATGACAAAGCATTTTTACTAGTTGACATAAGGAAGCTATACTGAGAAATTCCTAGCATTGCTCCATGCACAAGTGTATTACAACCCAAACTGATTCATCTCCACCTGATCTCTTCATTGCTTCCCATTCACCTTCCCATATTGACTTCTGTCTTTTTAAGGTTACTGTATTAGTTCCTCAGAAGTGAGCACATCAAACATTTTCAAGTTTTGGGATTCCTACTTTTCCTTATTCCTCCTGGATGTGTTCTCCCCTTAGCGTGTGACCCATGTCTAATAATATTGCTGCATTTGTTTCAGATCTAAAGTCCACATATGAGGACGTCCATATGATTTTTGGCTTTCTGAGCCTGGCTAACTTGGCTTAAGGTGATGTTCTCCAGTTTCATCCATTTACTTGCAAAAGATAAGATTTCATTCTTCTTCATGACTAAGTAAAATTCCATTATGTATAAATACCACATTTTCTTAATCCATTTGTCAGTAGTGGGGCATCATGGCTGTTTCCATAACTTGGCTATTGTGAATAGTGCTGCAATAAACATGGGTGTGCAGGTGCCTCTGGAGTAACCTAAGTCTCATTCCTTTGGGTACATCCCCAGGAGTGGGATTGCTGGATCATATGGCAGTTCTATGCTTAGATTTTTAAAAAGCCTCCATATTGATTTCCAGAGTGGTTGCACTACCTTGCATTCCCACCAGCAGTGTATGAGGGTTCCTTTTTCCCCACATCCCTGCCAATATTTGATATTGGTAGTGTTTTTGATGATAGCTATTCTAACAGGGATGAGATGGAATCTTAGTGTGGTTTTGATTTGCATCTCGTTTATGGCCAGAGATGGTGAGCATTTTTTCATGTGTTTTTTGGCCATTTGAATTTCTTCTATTGAAAAAGTTCTGGTTAGTTCAGTTACTCATTTCTTTATTGGTTCATTGATATTGGTTGCACTTTAGTTTTTTGAGCTCCCTGTATATTCTAGTTATCAGTCCTTTGTCTGAGGTGTAGCTAGCAAATATTTTCTCCCACTCTGCGGGTGGTCTCTTCAGTTTACAGACCATTTCTTTTGTTGTGCAGAAGCTTTTCAATTTTATGAAGTCCCATTTGTCCATCCTTTCTCTTAGTTGCTGAGCTGCTGGAGTTCTATTGAGGAAGCCCTTGCCTATACCTATTGCTTCCAGAGTCTTCCCTGATCTTTTCTGTACAAATTGCAGAGTTTCAAGTCTGATGTTAAGGTCCTTGATCCACTTTGAGTTGATACTAGCACGGTGTGATAGACATGGATCTAGTTTCAGTTTTCTGTAGGCAGATAATCACTTGTCCCAACAACATTTGTTGAAGAGACTGTCTTTTCTCCAGCGTATGTTTTTGGTGCCTTGTCAAAAACAAGGTGGGCATAGCAGTGATGATTCATATCTGCATACTCTATTCCTTTCCACTGGTCTTCATACCTGTTTTTGTGACAGTGCCATACTGTTTTAATTGCTATTGCTTTGTAATATAGTGAAGTCGGGTATTGTGATACCTCCAGCATTACTCATTTTACTGAGTATTGCCTTGGCTATTCATGGCCTCTTTTGTTTCCATATAAATTTAACAGTAGATTTTTCAATCTCTGTGATGAATGTCATTGGGATTTTGATGGAAATTGCATTGCATTGCCTTTGGTAGTGTAGCCATTTTTGCTGTGTTGATTCTACCAATCCATGACCATGGGAGATCTTTCCTCCTTCTCTAGTTTTCCTAGATCTCTTTCTTCTGGGTTTTGTAATTCTCCTTGATGAGGTCATTCACATCATTTGCAAAGTTTACTCCTAGGTATTCAGGCTACTGTAAATGGAATTGTTTCCATATAACCTTTCTCAATTTTTTCCTTGTTTGTGTATAGAAAAGTTAATCGTTTTTGTAAGTTGATTTTGTATCCTGCCATATTGTTGAAGCATTTATGGTGTCTAGGAGTTTTGGGGTAAGGATTTTTGGGACTTTGAGGTATAGGATCCTGTAATCTGTAAATAGGGATATTTTGACAGTTTCTTTATCTATTTGTATGCCTTCTTCTTGTCTTATTGCTCTGGCTAAGAATTCCAGGACTGTGTTGAATAGGAGCGGGGAGAGTGGGCACCCTTGTCAGAATAAGTAGGAGTTGGAACAAGAGATATTTTTGAATAGGCAATAGTTATTTTTCGATGTCTTTTAGAGGATGAAGTGGGTTGGCAGAGGGACTGCAGAGCATCAGCTGCACTTGCTGACATGTCATCTTGCAGCTCCCCTTGCTAATTTCATCCTGATGATTTGGTGATCATTATGGTGGTTTCACAGACTTCTCTCACCTGAAAAACGGTGAGTGTTCTCACAACCCACAAGGGGAATCTTAGGAAAGGAAAATTTTGAAGTATAACTTAGTAAAGGGCACTGTCAAAAGGGCGTAAAATGAAGATTTAGAGAGAAAAGATGGAAATCTGAATTTTCAGTGTCACTCAAAAGCATTCCAATTGGAAAAGCATGAGAATACACTGCTTTCATTTCTCCCCATCACTATCTGAGGACAGTGAAGTCTCATAAAACAGGAAGCAAAAGAATAATTCTGTCAGGATTGGTTAGAGATTGAGCACATAAATATTTTCTCAAAATATGTGTTTTAGAGCACTTCCTATTGATTTATTGCCTACAAAATGCTATGTTTAACAAAAGCAACTTTTGATGTGTTGTGCCTGTCATAAATACAATTGTTTCCTATTTAGCAACATTATGCCTTATTCCTTCCCTTTCCTATTTCTCATGGCCTTTTAGGTCTGAGTTTTGTAGATTTCATTTCTAATATCCCTGCAGTCACTAATTTGATTTATATGTATGAGCATTATATAAACTCAGAAGTATGCAGTGCATTAGAATAGGCATGAGAACATATAGCTGATGAATGACAAGACATTCGAAATATAGGTCATGCTTCACAAAGCATATGCAAAATTAAAGACCATGGTGGGAGCAGATACCTCCTGTGGATTTATGGTCCACTTTATGCTGAGGAGTTCATATTATTTCAGAGCAAGCCATGGTTTCAACAGGACCAGAGTTTGTCAATAACCTGCTTGTTTACCAACAGACTTTGAAGTGTTTTTAAGCCCTCAGAATCTTAATGTCTGTATGAATAATAGAAAAAAATGTTTATATGGTTGTGTTAGTGACTGATATACACCCAATGGGTCACTTAGCTCAGTGTCTGACTCATAGTTGATTAGTAACTATGAGTTATTATTGTCTTATGTCTGTCCTTACTGCTGGAATAAGTTGTCACTTGCAAATTGTGTGTGTGTGGGTGTGGGTGTGCTGCTGACTGTGATTTAAGTTCTGCTTGCATGTTTATGCCACCTGTGTATATAAGACAAACAACTGACTATGCTGACCATGAAGTCTGGTGTACCCTCAGACTTCTACAAGATCTTTGACTTTTATTTTGCAGAATAGGTCTGCCTGGGAGATTGGTACCAGTGGGAGGGAAAGATGTGAGAGAGGGTGTAGGAGGGTGAACATGGTACCAATATTGTGTACACATTTATGTAAAAGAGAACTTGTTGAATGTGTTCCAGGATTGGGGGTGGGGTATAAATGAGAAAGATGGAGGGGATGAATTCAACTATGATATATTGTAAGAAATTTTGTAAATGTTACAATTTACCCCATCATAATGATAATAAATAAAAGGAATCAATGGATGTGAACTGCAGTATTGGAAAAGAGGAATACATTTACAAGCATGGCTGCATTTATGTATATAAGTCCCTAGATGTGCACTACCCAAGGCTCTTTTACACATTCAGAAGTCCTAGTAATGGTGTATTTCTTGTATTTGCTCAGGAAGTGAAGACACTTAAGTTCTTCATAGATGACAGAAAACAGACATGTGCATGCTTGGTGGGCTTTCACTGGAGCTTAAGCCAGTATGATGAATATTCTGCTGGTAGAAAATAACTTTCAGAGTATGGATTTTTCATATGGACACATGAAAATACAAGAATACATATAATATATGAGTCTTATATTATTTAGTCATGTTTAGTAATGTCACATATATGTGTGTATGATATATTATATACATATATGTATATACATATGTATGATATATGATATATATGTATATATATGTATGATATATGATATATATGTGTATATATATACATGTATGATATAGTGACATGTATATGCTCTCTTTTCCACATTGGCAGGAAAAATTCATATAGGAAAAATACATTAAGTGACAAATGCAAGTAAAGTACTGAAGTACATTATCAAAATCACATTTCTATGGAAATGAAAATATGTGGCTCAAAGGAATACAAATTTTTTCCCTCTTTGACTAAAGGACAATTATAGAGTGATCTTTACAGGTCATCATTGGTAGATCAGTCACATGCAACTTTACAGTTTTAATTATGACACTTCCATGGGGTACAGTCAAACTTTGGTTCTAAATTCCCTGCAGATGGATTCCATGTATCCTTTTTAAAAGTGATCACAAATATATTTAAGGTTAATACTATTTATGTTAATATGATTGATGATATTCAATTCATAGTGGTTGAGTTATTTAAAAAGTCATTAAACTTATAGCTGTGTTGTATTTATTTTGAAAATAATATTCTTTGTTTCATAGTAACTACCTATACTTTTTTTACTTACATTATTGAACAATTATATAACACTTATGGTATCTGGCAATAATCTATGCACTTCCCATGCATTGGCTTGTTAAATGTTCACAACTTTGTGATGCAGGAATTGTTATTAAACTACTAGGCAAAAGAACTCTAGGATCCTACAAAAGAACAAAAATTCTTTTGTTCTCACCAATAACTGCTGGCATTCACACCAAGTTGTCAGTGTCTGTCTCTGTGCCCCTGACACCTCCTTGTGATAACATATGAAAACACTCAATTTTGAAATGGCAACAACATTCCTGAAAAAGTACATTCTAACCTAAAATAATTTCAGGAGCATTGGTTCTTATTAGTCACATAATTCCTTATTGTAAGGTACTTGGGATGAGACTGAATATTTCTCTGTTTAAATCTGTGTCACACCAAATACATCTGTACACTATTCAATTCCAGAGGGCAGGCCATCCTTCTCTTCATTTGAACTATAAGACTCAGTCCAGTTCTCCTATAAGAAGACTTGGGGGTCAAAGTGGAGGGAACAATGGCTATTCTGAAGCATTTGTGCAGAAACTTTCAGAGGCCTACATATTCTTAATATTTTCATGCGACTGGATTAGCAAAATGCTAGTTATTTCATCTTTACAATACCTTCCTGGATTGTCCAAAGTAATGACTATTTGTTAGTTTGCCTGTGCTTACTTGATAAGAGAACTACTCTATTTTTAGCTAATGTTAGAATTGCTGACATTTCTTTGAATATACTTCACTGCTTTTCCAAACATATATTTGTAATGTTTTTAATTTTTTTTGTGAGACTAGGTTTTGAACTCAGGGTTTTGTGCTGGCAACACAGGCACTCTCCCACTTGAGCCACACCTACTGCCAGTATTTCTCTGGTTATTTTGGAGATGGAGTTTCTTGAACTACTTACCAAGGTTGTCCTGGAGCCACAATCCTCTTGATCTCAGCCTGTCAATTATCTAGGATTACAGGTATGAGCCATTGGAGCCCAGCTAAAAATTATTCCATACTCCTTATTTGTAATGTTTTCTTGTACTTATGAGCATAGCATTTTCATTTGGGAAAAAGGATGTAATGCCAGTTCTGGTGTTTTGCTTTTTATAAAAATGATATTTTATGTCACTTTTTTAAAGCTTAATCCTTTGTTGGATTTTTCTCTTTGTGACAATTATGTCCTTCACTGTCTTAGAATTTCAGGACCTCTAAGAAATATCATATATTCATAGTAATTTTCATAATAACAATACCTCCCAATTAAGAGTTTCCCTTTATAAGTCAGGTACTGTGCAAAATGCATTGTACACTCTATATAAAACAATTTGTAAAGTTTAACATAAATGTCCTGTTTTACAGAGGGATAAGCTAAACACAAGGTAACTTGATCGATGCCTTGGAGCTTGCAAGTTGCAAAGACAAAAGTTCATTTTATTCTGTCTTTTAATAGACCTTTCACCTTACACTTACACGTCCTATGATATTTTACTATTCCTTATCTCCCTTATTTTACAAATACACCTTAGGGCATAAGAACATTAATTAATTAATAAATTGAGGTTCCACAAAGTTCAGGGATTTCCTCATGTAAGCCATGCCAGAGAAGTGGTATGTTAACTAGTTCTGGATTAATACCAGCATACAACTGAAATAGTTGTTTGCCTGAACAGGAAGGTCAGTGCATTCCTGGCACACGGTTAACTACCAAAGACTGAATTACAATTGCCATATATTTGCCACATTCTGTAAGTTGAAATTGACATTTTCAAAACCCAACTATCCATTCAGTTAGTATTCACCTAATCTAAAATGCCATGATCTAAGGCACTTAGTAGACAAATAAAGAAGACACACGTGCCCCTATTTTCAAAGAGCACATTTTCTAGTAGGCTGAATACCTATAAAGATGTTAGTGCTGCATGTGTATTCAGAGTTGTGTAAACACACACACTTCACCTCATTTTAGTCATGTCTGTACCACAAGAATGTATTGAATTGGTTTACCCTGTACTGTATCAGCCAAGAAAGTGACAATCCATCAGGAAATACAACTGTGATTATACATGTTCCTAATAACAGAAGACCAAAATGCAGGAAGCAAAACTGATAGAAATTAGAGAAATACACAAACAATAAAAGCTGGGGAATTCAATATCTCACTTTAAATAATTCATTGAATGACTAGAAAGATAATCAATAAGGAAATTGAAGATTTGTATTATATAAACATTCTAAACCTAATAGCCATCTATAGAACACTTAATCAAATAATCTTACAATAAACATTCCTCCTGTGCATATGGAAAATACTTCAGAATAAATCATATTGTCACCAAGAAAATAAATTTCAACAAGTAAATCTCAGAAAAAAATTGGGGAAGTCAATTAAATATGTATAACTTAAGCAAATACTCTAAACAACCAATGTGTTCAAGGAAATTAGAAAATATTTTGAGATAAATGAAAATGAAGAGACAATATGTCAAAACATATCAAAAACTTTAGGATTCTTTCTTGGCTGTGCTTAGAGAGAAATCAATATTTCTGGGAAATTTGGCCTATACCTGCGTCCAAACATTTTATATTAACTTTAGAGTGATTGCTTAGCATGAGTGAAGCCTGGGCTTGATCCCCAGTATCACAAAACAAAAATCAAGAAAAAAAGGATAATACACAGCAATAACTTTTATGAATATAGATGCAAAAAATCCACAATGGAGCACTATCAAATTCAATTCAGAAACATGAAAAGAACTATACACAATGACCAAGTACTATCCATCAAAGGAATGAAAAGTTAGTTTGGCATCTGAAAATCAATCAAGATCATATACCACATCAGTAGAACAAAAACAGAAACAACATGATCTCCATAAGTGCAGGAAAATCATCTGACAAAATCCAACACAATTTCATGAATTTTTTAAAAATGAACAAAGTAGAAAGAAAGAAAACTTTTCAACTTTGTAGAGGTTATCTGTGAAAAATACTTAATACCTAAATACTTACTGTTAAAAACTGGATAGTTTCTTTCAAGTTCAAGACAAAGACACAGATGTCCACTCTAGCCAAATCTATTCAGCATTTTGTCATAGTTTTTATCTAGAACATTGAGCAAGGAAAAGAATTAAAAATTTCTTGTATTGGAAAGGAGTAAAACTAACTATATTTGCAGATGACATGGCTTTATACATAGTGTCCAGAAAAATATAATTACAATGAAGAAACAAGTGTTGTAAGTCTACATAACATCAACCTAAACACCATCTATACTTCTGTATACTGCAATAATAAACCTTAAAATAAAATTAAAAACACAGATTCATTTACAGCAGCTTGAAAATGAATAAAATATTTAGAAACAAATGTAACCCAAGAGATTCAAACCTTCATACTCAAAACTATAAATCACTGGAGAAAAATATGAAAGACATGCATAAGTGAAAACCATCACATACTCATGGATCAGAAGATTGCATGGGTCTACGGCCATACCACTCTGAACACGCCTAATCTCATCTGATCATATAAGCTAAGCAGGGTCAGGCCTAGTTAGTACCTGGATGGGAGAAGATTGCATGGTGTGAAGATATCAGTACTTCTTTTTTTTTATTTTGGTGGTGGCATTGAGGTTTGAACTGAATTCATCTTGCTTTCTAAGCAGGTAGTTGTATCACTTGAGCCACTCTGCCAACCCCAAATACCTCTTAAAATGATATTCAGATTTGATTTACTCCTTGTCAGAATTCTAGCTGACTTTTGTAGAAATTGAAAATTCTTTTTTAAAGTTATATGAAATGAAAAAATATGCAATAAGATTACTCAATAATTTTGATTGAAAACAATCTTGAGGAGTGATTACTGGGGAATGGGAAGAGTGCCTGGAGAAAGGAGTGGGAGAAGTATGGATGGGTATGATCAGTTCATACTGATTCATGTATGGAAATATCACAATGAATCCCATTAATATATCCAGTTACTACCTGTTAGTGAAATAAACTAATCAAATTTCTTAGAACCTTGAAAAATAATAACAAAGTAAGAAGATGTACAATTCTCTTTTTTTTTTTTGAGAACAACGGGACAGTGATTTTGCTTTTGAATCTCTAATTTTTAAGAAGCCATTGCATTGTGCCTTAGAGGCCCTCTTCAGCCTAGGAATCCATATATGACTGTGAATAATTTTTAATCCTAGTTCAACATTTTCTCTTTTATAAATTTTTATTACATTCATTGTACATAGTGCCTAGTTTCATTATGAGAATTCCAAAATATGCTTGTATTATACATTGGTTAGATCACCCCCCAACATCTCTCCCCAATGATCCTCTTCCTGCCCCACTTAAAGCAACTGCAAGATATTTCTTTGTTCTATTTTATATAAGTATATGAAGTGCATCGATCATATTCCCTCACCTAACTCTCCTTTGGTGAGATTAAGTGAGTTCCTTCCTCCCACAAGTACCTCACACACACTGTACCTATTTTACAGTCTCATATTTGGTATATCTTACTATGGAACAACCATAATTAAGACATTAACATAAGGATAGGCTTATAATTCACTGGGTTACAATGGAGATTCCAAAAATAAAATTATGAGGTCAACTGATTGATTGCAAGGATGCCAAGACTATTCATCTGGAAAGGAATAGTTTTTAAACAAATAGTACTGGGACAATTGGATGTAAACATTTGAATGAAAGAAATTGTCTTCTTACTTTACACTATATACAAAAATAACTGAAAATGAATTTAAAATTATAACTCTTAGAAAAAACAAAGGATTAAATTTTTGTGATAAATTTGTTGAAAGGTTCTTCAATTGAACATCAAATGCAAGAGAAATAAAAGAAAAAATAAGTACCTTGAGGTTCATCAAAGTTAAGCATTTTTATGCTTCAAAAGTTACAATTAATAAGTAAGGTAAAAATACTTTCAAATCATATATCTGGTGAAGGATTTCTATGTAGAAAATCAATCAGTATTTCTCACAACTAAATGACAGGACACATAATACAAATGAAAAATGGCAAAGATAGCAAACAAACCTTTCTTCAAGAAAGATATTTGCCATTGGTGGTGCAAGGCTGTAATTCCAGTACCTTGGAAGACAAAGGCAGGAGGATAGAAAGTTCAAAGCCAGCCTGGGCTGCAGAGTGAGACCTTGTGACAAAACACAAAAAGGAATAAATAATAAATCAAAAATGATAAAAAATTTAAAATGCTGATAATTGTATGAAAATATACTTAACATCACTAGTAATTAGCTAAATAAAATCAAAATTATAATTAGGTTCTACATCAAGCCAACAAGGATGGCCAACCTCAAATAAGACAGTAATAATAACTGGGCAGGATATGGAGAAATTAGAACTCCATTTTGCAGAACAGTTTTACAATTTCTCAAGTGACTGCACATGGAGTTACCATAGAATCCAGAAATTCCACTCCTTGGTATATAAATAAGAGAAAGGAAAAAATATGTTTACCCAAAATCTTGAGCATGAATGCTCATGGCAGCATTACCTACATAGCCAAAAGGTGGAGACAACCTGATGTCTGCCTCCTGATAAATGGCTGATGAACAAAACGTGACCTGTTTGTACAATGGAACATTATTCAGCCTTATAAAGGAAGATAATACTGTTTTTACTCTATTACTCTATCACTGATAGTAAGACAATATTAAATAAGTCAAGTAATAAAATGTCCATATGATTCTATTTACATGAGGTTTCCAAAACAAGAAAATCTATAGGGATAGCAAATAAATGAATAGTTGGTTAAGGCTTGGGGGGATGGTGAGATGAGAGAAGGATGGAAGTTGAGGATTCAGGGATTCTTTTGTTATGATGGAAACGTTCAATAATTGACTGGGCTGCCAGCTGCACCACTTGGATAAAATATCAAGACCCATTGACTTACATAATTTAAATAGTTTTTCTGGCATAGGAATCATATTTCTGTGAATTACTATGTATATGTTAATAAAATGACGAGGAGAGACCTTCCTGTAAATGAGGGGAGGACTGCTTAGCAGTGGAGTCACTGAGCTGTGGAGAAAGCACATTTGGGGACACAGGAAGCAGGGAACAGACCAGCACAGGACTCCTACTCTGTAGTAATTGCTATAGATATTCTTCTGAGAAAAACTGAATGAATAAAATTCACAGATTTTAAATGAGAGAGTGAGTTTACTAGCTTGATGTTTTAGATCAAGCTGGGAGCATGGGAAGAATGGTTTGAGAGACAAAGCATGGAGTGAGTAATCCAGGAGAGGAGATAAGGGCCAAAATGCAGACAATGGAGACAGAGTTAAGCAGGTGAATTCTATCTAAGTAACAAAATGACCACATCTCCCCAAGAAGTCAGTGATGAGGGAGACTAGGAAACTAGGGTCTCAGGACTCCTGCATGACAAGCTGAAAGGTGACCCCTTTCCTTGGGTGTCCATGGATGCCCCTTAGACTCCTGGTGCATTCCCTCTCAGCTTCCATTGCTGCAGCTTCTGGAAGAATTTACCCTTCTCTCACTGGGAGAGGAATTTAAGAAGCAGAAACAGGAGTATCAAAGTCAGGTAGTCATGGAGATGGAGACTGCAGTGTACTAACTATGCCTGTGAGTGTCTGCAGGGAACATTGGGATACAGTCAGCCCTACATTTTTTTCTCTGACAAAGAAAAGAATCAGAAGTTTCCATTTCCAAGCCCAATCTGAAAAATATGCCTTTAAATAACTATATAATGTGATCAGAAAAGTACATTGCTTCAAGTTAGCTTTAAAACCATTTTTAGGCAGTTTGCAGTTTTGAAAAATAACATGCATGTTTATACTGAATTAGCATTTTATAAATTGCTTTTTCATGCATCATTTTAACCAGTAATTCAAACAAAACCTCTGGTTTGTGGAAAGTTAGATATTACTCTTATGATTTCCAGAATAGGAAATTGAGACTTGCAGATATTTCAGGACTTCAAGCATTGAGTGAAGGTGGCCCCTGCAGTTCATGTCTTGAGGCTCAGTTTCCACACTTGCTGACTCTTTGTGGCATCTCACTGTTTATGTCCCTATCCTGTGTACATTTTGTTACCAAATATTTAAGCCTTTTAAATAAGTGACAGCAGAACACATGTTAGATTGTTTTTATCTCTTAAAGTTATCTAAGACATGCTTAACAATAAAACATCTTAGTGTATTTACTGTTAGTTTATTTAAAGCAACTTGGCAACCATTATAGATGTGGTCATACTGCAGCTACATTTTGTCGTGCCTAGGAAAGCTCTAATTAGGTCTATTGTTTGTTAGACTGTTTGCCTCACTATGTGGGCAGAAACTTTAACTCTTGTAATGAAAAATAATTTTCTGTGGAGATTCAGCTCCACTGTTGTTTCATGGATATTGAGTCAAGAAAAACATGTTTCACCAATTGAGAGAAGTCTCCTGGGCAAGTGATTGGGAGAAGATCTGACACAGATTTCTCTTTAACCAGTTACATTGTCAGCATCTTGGAGATAAGGAATGCTTTGAAGTTTCTGGTTCAAAGGTCTTTATGAAGTTTTGTCTCAAGATTGGGAGTTAGAATCTCAGAACTGTAGATTGAGAATCAATCATTCGAATATATAGTAAACCACAGATCATGGGTGGCAGATCGAATGCAAAAGCAAAGGCAGCCAGTTTTTCAGTATCTGGATAGAGTTGCAAAAAGAAGCAAATTAGGTCCATGAGCCACTTAGTGAAATTTCAGTTGATGACTGTCCACTTATGTGACAGAGGTCCCATTAGATTATAATGGAACTGAAAATTTCCTGCTGTCCACTGACATATCCATAGTTATGTCACAGCATAACACATTACTTATGCGTTGTTGATGGTGCTGGTGTAAGCAATAATAAGTTATTATGCTACTGGTGTGTTTTTTCCTTATGTTGTATTTTTATTGCAATTTTATAGTTCACTCATTCTACTTATTGGAAAAGAGGTTATTGTAAAACAATCTGCTGGATATCCTGAACAACAGCTCATATTATGGCCTGTCTTGATTGCAATAAGAGGCATACCAAGTGGGTGGCCTGCACCATCAAGGTTTGGCCTTAACATGCATGCTGGGAAGTCCCAACAATGAAACTTGCTCACACCATGCTCTTCAAAGTGTGTCCTCATCACACACATGTCAGATATCCAATATGACCTGGCCAGATTAGCACTTCTTGGCCAACGATAAGTCAGTAAGAATGCAGCATATCATATAAAGGCTAAAAAATGAGATGACTGGGGAATATGTGACTCTTTTCTACAGTATTTTCCTAAATGTTTTGGATAAAATTATTTCTTCCAGTTCATGCCTTTTGTTAAACTCTAAATACCATCAGGCTCTCTCTACTCCAACCAATGATTGCACTACACTATTTATACTTCCTCGTACTCATAAAAGTCTGTCATTCCCACCCCTTCAATGACAAAAGTTGTCAACCAGGACAAATATTTGTATTGTATTTCCAAGTACCTGAATTCACACTTTAGCTTTGCAGGTTTCCTTTTCCTTATTTTGAAAACTGAGAGAAGTACGGGGAGAAATCAGAAAATAACTCACAGTTAAAGAACGGAACTTCACACAATAATTTCCTAGATACTTGGCATTTTGACTTACAGTTCTGAAAACCTCTTAGAGTAAAATTACAGATTTCAGTATGCTTATTTTTGAAGAAGAAACAGTCTGAAATGCTGGACTGAGGTATATATGGGGAGTTCTTTTTGCCTCCATAATATTTGAGACCAGGCTTTTCTGTGTTTCTAAAACACTAGACACATTGATGAGCTTCCAGTATGAAAATATTTTTTCCTTTATGCTTCTTAAACCACTTCAATCCTGTGACCCAGAGTATTAGCCAGTGTAATGACTGCATCTCAAATAGATCATTAATGAACAGAAATTGCAGTTGCTTACCTGTGGACAAATAGATAGTACAGGATATTGAAGTAATAATGTACAGGAAGCCCAAGCCACTAAGAGACCTGCTGTGTATTACAAAGAGGAAATCTTGGACAAGGCATTCCTCAGGTCCAAGTTTCTTGTCATTTTTCCCTGTACAGAGAAGAGGCATCCTTGGAAAATAAGTTGAGAACTGAAACTTTACCCTTTGAATAAGGTATTTGCATAATTCCCCATGGTAGTATTGCACACCCAGTGCTGACTTCCATCTAAATAATTACTTACTAGTTTAAAGGAATTAGGAAAATGAGTTATTTGAAGTCACATTGTTTCCCTCCAAATGCTAAGTCATTTTTCTAATTTGTTTATAATTCCTGCCTCCTTCCCTCGTTCCCTCTTTCCTTCCCTCTTTCCCTCCCTCCTTCCCTTCTTTCCTTCTTTCCTGTCTTCCTTCTTCTCTTCCTTCTTTCCCTCCTTCCTTCTTTCCTTCTTTCCTTCCTTCCATCTGGTGCAGGCCCTTGCTAAACTCTGACAGAAAGGGAGGATGTCATAGGATTGGTAAATCTTGACTTTCTTAGTTATAGTCATGTTCAGATCCTACCTTCCTGAGATTATAGCCAAGCATGTGATCACAAACACCTTAACATTTTTTGCTTCCTGGTAACTTTTCCCCCATGAAATTTGTCCCACAAATATCCCTGTGTCTTTAATTTTATTCACTTGGGCTAAATTGTTGACAATTCAAAGACACCTGGAGTTGAGTGCACTCCCACTCTGAGTGGAAATAAGCAAGCATGTTTTCCAACACTTCTATTTCCTCATCTAGACCACCCATTCATTATAGACAAGCAAGGAAAGCTCTTGCATATGCACTCACCCTTACAGAGCTATTTAAAATATTAATTTGGAAAGTTCCATTGATTCCTTATGGATAAGTTATGCTTTATTGCATGGGATATGTAATTATAAACAGATTTTAAAATGCTCTGCTGATTGAAAGTGCATTCCTGAGAAAAGACTGACTGGTGGGATGGATGTAGGATGTTTTTCCCAAGTGAGCACTCCACAACTGTTTGGCCTTTCTATTCCATCAATGTTAGCTGGATTCTGAGAATATAGTGAATATATCAGGCAAAGTTCAGATATTTCAATTCAGTTCCATAAAAATAAGTAACTAAGACTATCATCTTGGTTCTGAATCTGCTCTACCTCAAGGCACAATTGCAGTATTGTGAAGAGATAGGAAATGGGTTTATACTGAGGACTTTCTAATCCAGCTTGTTCCCTTGTACACATACTGAATGTCAGTTATTATAAAAAAACTTTTCCTTTTCAATACTGACAACATGTCAACCAGAGTTCTAGACTTGGAAGTAGAATTAACAAAGTCTTTTTGAGTACAGATGTGGAGACAGAAAGGAATTAATTACATGTAGTAAAATTTCATGTAAAGAAGAGGATCTGAAAAAATGAATTTTATAAAATAATTGGAGAAAGACAATACTGGGGTTGGTGGTGTCTGCATTGTAACAGTGGTCAAGGAAGCCTGTGCAAAGCTATGCTAAAAACCTGACTGTGTGAGGACATGACTTTCATGAATGCCTAGAAACCACAAAAGCAAAGGATCTGAGGCAAAGCAGTTGTGGGTTGTTGATTACTGGAAGGAGACCAATACGGCTGCAGTAAAGCAGCAAGGACAGGCAAAAAAGGGCTCCATCCTGAATTGGTCACAACAGTTTCACTGCATCTAATCTTCTTCAAATTAGAAAAAATTGTTGTAAAGTAATCTTTCTTATAGGTATTAATAACCTATAGTGAACATAGGGTTTGGTGCTGTTCCATGTTCAGTAATCTACCTGTGTGTCTTGAAATGTAACCCTAAAACACAAGGGGAATGTACTAGTGTACCAGACAGACAGAATTTTAAGCTGGCCCAAGTGATGATATTAATATGATATAAAGTGGATTTCAAATAAAATGTATTCATAAAGGTAAAAATGAACACTGAAAAATAATAAAGTGTCAAATTCATCAAGGAGAAATAAGCAGAAATGTGTGCCAACTAAATGAGCCTCAAACTTTGACGTAATGAAAACAAAACAAGAACGTTTAAAGGGAAAATTGTGATAAAAATTTTAAGATTTTCTATTTGTCAGTTGACATAAACTAGAAAATATAAATAGACATAGATGAGACGGTCTGCTCTAGGATATCCAGTCATGGCTTTGTTATTACTGGATCTCTATGACAAAGGTTTCCAAAAACCTTGAATGCCCTAGAGACAAGGCCACCTCACAGAGAACATTCACAAATTTCCAAACAAAGCTAGACTGGGCATGGTAGATCACACCTATAATGTCAGCTATTTGAGAGGTGTAGAAAGTGGGCATCAAAGTTTGCAGCCAGTCTAGGCAAAAAGTTATTGAGACCCCATGTCAACAAACCAGTTGTGGTGGTTCACATTATAATTCCTGCTAGGCAGGAGGACCAAGGAAGTCTGAGACTGCCCCAGGTAAAAATTGGAGACCCCATTTGAAAAATAACCTAAAGCAAAAAGGGTGTACCTCAAATGGTAAGGTGCCTAGTCAGCAAGTGTGAGGCACAGAGTTCAAATCCCAGTACCACCAAAACAGCAAGAACCCCCTAAAACATAAAATTGTACCTTACAAGAACATCTAAAACTCTTTTAATGAAAGAAAAACCTGGAAACTGAGTTGGCCTGAATTCAGGTAGATCTCCTAAAAACTGAGGGAGGTCTTTCCTGGTCAGGCTGTCATCTGAGTCCTGGCTTCCTAGTTCATTGTGCTGCCCTGGTTGAACAGCTGTCAGTTTAATTTGCTTGAGTGCCAGAGAGTGTCTAGTGCTCAGCTTTGACTCAAGCAGATCAGGGAGGAATAATCCCTCCTGGTGAATCTTGTTAACTAGGACCCTCCCCCCAAATCACCAAACAAAACAGATAATCAACTGTGGTCAAGGTGAAGTTCTATGACCTAATGATAGTTAGGGAACTGATGATAAAGAACTCTGATACATGTGTTCTTCTCAGGTGCAAGCACCATACTCACTGGTATAGACTGTATGCCTGGTCATGAAAAAAGTTTTAATAAACTTAAATATTTTGAAATCCAATAAAACAAGTTTCCTGGTCACAGGGGAATAAACCAGAAAGAAACAGAAAACGATAGCAAGACAAATATCAAATATTTGAAAATTAATTTGCATGTTCCTATATTATGCAGATTGAAAGATTCACCAGGCCAGTTAAAATAGACTTGCAATTAGCAACAACAAAAATTAAGCATTGAATATTGTCAAAAGAATCCTTAAATCATGTGTAAAGTAAAATCTACTGATTTAAAATTTTATGTTTAAAGGAAATGTTTAAGATCAACAATATAGTCTTCTACTTTAAGAAAATAGAAAAAAAAAGAGTGAATAGATGAAAGGAAAAAAATGATAGAGATAGAAGTGGAAGGGCTGGTGAGGTGGCTCAAGTGGTAGAGCACCTGCCAACCAAGCATGAGGTCCTGAGTTCAAACACCAGTATCTCTAAAAAAAGAAAAGAAGAGCAAATTGCTCAGATCTGGATCAGGACTGGCAGGCAGTTGAGGCTGGATTCTACTGATCCTTGCCTGGGTCTTTTTACTCTTGGAGTCTCTGCTTCCATTTCCTGTATCATGGCAGGGGAGTAGGAAATATTTCCTTTTTCTCCCCATTTTCCCACACTCTTATCCTGTTATACTAAATTTCTTTCCTAATAAACTTTACTATTATTTATATTAAGAACATAGCGTAGAAATCAACAAAATGGAAAAAGACTAAAGATGTGGGGATTAGCATAGCAAAAGTGGGTTATGTAAAAGACAATACATTGAGAAAACAACAGCATTATAGCAAAACAAAACAGAAGAAGAAAAAAGTAGGAACTAAATTTAAGTGATTAATACTTAATGTTGAATTATTTTAATTACTACACCTTAAATTGGAAAGTTAAAGGGGTTGGCCAGCCTCAGTAAAGACTGAAGAATTTTTCATGTGAGGACACAAGAACTATGCCAAAAATTATAGTCTTCAAGTTATGGAATATCATAACTGAAAGTTTGGGAAGCATGGAAAATAAATGGAAAAAGATGTGCCCTATGTTGTTGGCATTGAGTGAAAAGCTGGATTGTATACCAAGTAAGGAAGTTTCCTAATCATCTTCTTATCTGATCCCAAGTTGTGGTACATTCAAGAGGGGAAACAAGACACCAAGGCTTTTCTGGAAGCAATAATTTATTAGTGTGCCAGCAGTGGCTCAGCAGATTCCCATCCAAAGGCTGAGCCCCGAGAACAAAGGGTCTCACATACACCCTGGCAAGCAGATTATAGAAGCAAGGAGCAAAGTTCAGCCCATACATGGTTGTATGCATCTTTATTGGCTGCTTCACCTCAGTGTTAATTGACCTTCCTCACATTCACATTCTTTAAGTTTTATCTCCCTGCTATGTTGTCCCCCCTCCTCCTTGCTACATTCTTCCCTCCTTTGAAATTCAGACTCATCTAGGGTCAAAGAGCATCATTCTTCATTTAAGGGTTTATATTTCCACAGCATCATTATATGGGCAGCTGTTTTTTTCTTTCTACATTGGCCTTCATAATGGTACTGATAGATCACAATACTAAGGGAACAAGGCAGGATAATATTAAACATGTTCCCAGGACAAGTCCTTATTAGGGTTTTGAGTTCACCTGTGGCAGACAACCATCCTCCAAACAGGCCATTGAGATTCTATACTCTCCATATCTGGACAGAGAAATGAGCAATCTTTCTCATTCTCTCTGTGACCTTTTCTATGACCTTCCCTACATCATCAATCTGTAGGCAGCAGTTGCTTAGGTTAAATTTTCCACATATGCCTCCCTTGGAGGCAAGTAAATAGCCCTAGGCCAGCAGTTTTGGTATATTGCATTGCTCACCTTTGCCTGCTGTTTGTCCAGTATGTTAAGAGCCTTTGCAGTTTCACTAGTTATAATTTCAACCACTGCTTGGAGCCAAATAGTGTGGATGACCATATAGATAGGGGTACGATACCCCCAGAATTCATCTTCTGCCCAAGTGTCAGGACAATAATACTCAATGATTTGCCCAGGAGGCCATTCATCATCCTTCCAATTGCCAATTTGTAAGGCACCCCATTTCTTTCTATTTGTCTTTTCTCAAAATGTGGAGACTCCCAATATTTTACCTTGTGTGAGGGAGAACAAGGAAAAGGATGACCTAATCATTTCTAGTATGAAAGGCCCAAACCAACTTATGGGTAGCATCATCTAAGTTTGCTTCCCATAACAGCACACTGGGTGCTCTCCAATTTATGTTCAAGGAAAGTTTGTCCCAAGTTGTCTTGAGATTAGCAAAGTTGGCCAGAGGATAGGTGTTAAATCCTGCATGGCCTGGCATTCCCACCATTGGGTTTTCTGGGTGTGTAACATTTTTGTCCTAAGCAAGTTAAATCCCCTACCAGATGGAGAGCTGACCTTTTGGGTGAGAAATAGTTATTTCCAATAATGGAAGTTTTAGGAACCAGACACTTTTCCTGTGGCTGGAGAAGGCAGTCTCATTAAAGGGTTCCTGTGGGTTTATCACCTTAACCTCCCATGGCCAATGGTCTCCGAGGTTGGTTCCCCCACACACATAACACCAAATGACAAGGAGTGTCTGGTTATGGATTCAGCTAGTGAAAGGAAGAGATTATTGGTCTTGATAGATATAGTAAACTTGATAAGAACTGCCCCTTCTGCAGCCTAACCTGCATCTGGTTTCACCCCTTGCAGAACAAAGCTCACTGTTCCTTATCTCCTACCACCTTCCTTTTCCAGCCCCTAGACCTTGCTCCCACAACTGGTCTCATCCCTGGCAGATCAAAGCCCCACTGTCCCTTATTCCCCACCACCTCTCTTTCTCCATCCCTTGCCCTTGCTTTCTCCCAAGTGTACTTAAGGCCAGACACTCTGAGAGAAGATGCTGTGACATTTTCTCTCTGCCAGCCAACTGTTTATTAAACTTCTGGACATGAGAAACCTCTCGTGAGCCTCTTTTGTATGTGATGTGTGACATTTTCCTAACATTTTGGTGCTGTGGCTTGGATCAGGTGAGGTTCTAGCATCGACCTTGCTCTCCCAGTCAGTATATTCAGGCCCTCGTAGCTGCCTTCCTTAACCCTGGATAAAATTACTGGGATTTGAGCTGCTTTACCAGGAGCCCTGACCCCAAATTAGTGCCGCCATTGCCAGTCTTGCTTACAGAGAACCTCCTCAAAGTCAGGGCACTCCTATTACTCGCCCACCACCAGTTAATAACCTCAGTCCTCCCTTGGTGAGTTCCCTCACACTCCCACACCATGAGTCATGGTTCTCTCTCTCTCTCTCTCTCTCTCTCTCTCTCTCTCTCTCTCTTGGTTGAAAATCCTAGTACTAGGTGCTGACTCACTTGCCTCAGTAACCAGGTTCCTGAGGTGTGAACAATCCTCTCAGTGAAAATGTTCCCTTGAGGTCCTCCATTCCTCTGTTTCATCCAAGAAAACAATATCTCAGGGATGCCTGCCAAATTCTTCCTCAGAACGGGTCTCACCATGGGCACTGGACCTTCCAAAGTTCCCTTAGACACTCCTCTGGACTGTCTATTGGCCAACCTCAAGCCCCTGCGGCTCTCACCTGATCTAAAGGCAAAAAACTCATTTTTCTTTCCATTCAGGCTTGGCCACAATACCGATTGGACAATAACTCTAAATGGCCACTAGATTGCCCACTTAACTCTAACATTCTCAGAGATCTCTACACCTTCTGTGAAGGCACTGGAAAGTAAAAGGAGATTCCTTATGTCCAAGCCTTCTCTTATCTCTGCTCTAAGCCTTCTCTCTGCAACTCTTGCTCCCCTGCCCAAGTCCTTCTGACTCTGGGAAGCTCATGCTCCCTCCCTGTGGGCTGAGACCAATCCCCAGGTTTATTCCATATGCCTCATGCTACATTGGCAGAGAACTGTTTGATTATGGTGCCTCATGATTGCTTCCGTTTTCCCCAATCTAATGTCCCTTTATCCTGAGACAGCAACCGGAGAATGGAGGCTTCATGGTGTTGAAAGTGTTCCAGTACCAGTCAATGGAAGTGACTTAGAGATGCAGGTGATGGCTAATCCCTCAGGCATGTCATGCCTCTAGGCTCTGCCTTCCCCTCCCTTACCTAAGATGTCAGGACACCTTTACTGCTTCCTCCATTGTCTCACCACATGTCCTTCATCTCTGTCTCCCTTCCATTCCCTGGGCTTACTGGGACCCTGTCTCCCATGAAAAACTTGTAACACGGTACGTTATGACATAAATTATTGCAAATAGTTTGCCAGGCTTCTCAATCTAAAGTAACTTTAAATCAGGTGCTTTACAAAAGCGCTTACAAAACTGCAGCAGCCATGCTCACACCATAACTCCGCCCCCACAAGGGAAGGAGAGAAAACAAACAGGCATGCTCATGCACAGGGATGCCAGCTCCTGGACATGGCAAAAATGCCTGCTGTAGCAAAAAAGTCCATAGAGAGGACCCAGCACATCCTGGGCCACCAGCCACACACGGCAATGGCTATGGTCCACCGCCACTTCCCCTAAAATAAACAAATGCAGAGTACACAGGATGGGGGTGGGGTGACAGGCCACAGGATCAGGCCTAGGCAGACAGGTTCACTTGTCCTGGGGGGAGTGTCATCTTGCACAAGCCCTGCTCCTAGCCCTACCTCACACCCCAGCCCTTATAAGCCAATTGTTAACTCAAGGTTATAGTTCCAAAAATAACAAAATAGACATTACTGTGGTCTCTAAACTTCTCATTTAAATTTTTCTATACTTTTGGCCTCAACTTAAATTTTCCCTCCAAATATTAACACTAGTTGTCCCATATGGTACTCCTATATGGCCCAAAAGGCCCTCTGAATGCCCTTCTCTAACTTTACACATGATTTATTCCTTTATTAAAAAGTAGTCTTTATTAAAGAGGCTTCCTACTGTTAGCTAAATGGCAGGATCCTAATGTTTTCTTCTTTCTAGATGGGATCTGTACCTTCCAGTCTTCTGGCTTATTGATGTTAAAAGCTTTGTACTGAGACTTGGTCTCAATATGCCTTGGGTGACCTAGAGAACTGGCCTTCGCAGGGTTCCTTAAATTACAATACCGTACTCCAATTAGATCTTTTCTATAAAAGTAAAAAGAGTAAACTAAGGTCCCCATACAAATTTTCTTTCATCTCAGAATGGCTCCACAATTACTATTTAGGTAGTAAATGCTGGCCATTCTTTGTAAGCCACAGGATAAACATAGAAAGGAAGAACAAAAAAGCCCCTTATAAATTATAAGTCCCATTCCTACTGCTCCACCTTCTGCCCTACTTTCTAAGCCACCCCAATATCCAAAACATTCTAATGGGTGCTTCCCCCTTAACAGGTAATGGTAGGAAGAAGTCCAAACCTTTCAATTAGCATAAAAGGATATTATGCTTCTACTAGACCCGACTCTTTTCTCATTAAAAAAACAAAACAAAACAAAACAATGGGTTCTGGCCCAAGCTGTTCAGGTTAAAAATAATTAACATTTGCAATAAGCCCCAATACTAGCGACACCTAGAACTGAGGAAATAAATACACTTACCTACAGGGGAACAGACAGTCCCCTTAACTGATCCACACTAAAAGTGACTAATGATATAACTCAAGCAGTAGAGTGCCACTTTACAGGTATAAAGCCCTGAGTTCAAATCCAGAACAGACAAAGGCAAAATAATATTTGGGGTTAAAGAAGTAGCTCAATGGAAAAATGTCTGCCCAGCATGTACAAAGCCCTAGGTTCAATTTCTCAACATTACTAAATCAAATAATAATAATAAGAAGAAGATAACTGTCATTAATGCCACTTCAGCCACCTCATAATAAAAAAATTATTTAACCAAGATCAGTTTCCTTCTTCTTCAAATGAGTAATCTGAGGCCCAAACAATTCAGAGACATGCTCTCCAGAGTGTCAGGTGCCAATGTAAAATAACAACTTTGCTTTACAGCTATGCCCTAAAAGAAAATCCTCTTACCTTTCTACATCATTTTAAGGAGGCTATCTGAAAACATACCACAATGAACCCTGAGTGACAGGTGAGAGAGGTTCTCCTCAAAGATAAATTTCTAACAGTCAGCCCCTGATATTTGTAAAAAACTCAGTCTATGGCTAAAGGAAAAGAAGTCATTGGATCAACTAATACAACTAGCCATGTCTGAATATTATAACCAGGACATTACTAACAGAGAAAAAAAAAGAGACATGACCTCATTGCTGCCCCCACCAGACTGGAGCCTACATCTTGAGTTTGCTACCATGGTAGACAGGAGGGACATTTCTGCACAGAATGCTTAAGGGGGGACAGCCTGGGAGACAGCACCACCCCCAAACAGGACCCTGCACTCTCTGCAAAAGTAACCACTGGAAGTTTAAGTGCCCCATCTCCAGATAGAAGGTGAGGTGCCACCTCCTATGAATTGATGGGTCCCAGCCTCCTGTCCACGCTCCATTTCTTAGCTTCAATGTTAAGGAGCCTTATGGTAGTAATTATAACAACAAAAAAAGAAAGATATTTTCCAACCAAACAGTGGAGCTCATTTCTCTCCCAGTACCCAGTCCAATGACAAGGTTATCATTCAGGACAAATCTGGCCAGCCCCTAGAGTGCTAGTTTACCTAGCCTGTGGCTTGCTCTTGGGGAGACCTCCTCTTCTGTCACTCTTTCTTCATAGTACCTAAAACTCCAAGGTCCCTGCTGGGACAAGATTTACTATCACAACTACAAACTCAAATTTTCCTCTCCCAGGCAGCTATCTCTGCTGTCCCCTCCTTCAGAAACAAATAGATCCCATAATTTAAACTGATAAAATGATTGTAGATCTCCCTATTCAAATAAAACTAAAAAATCCCTCATACTTTCCACACCCAAATTAATATCCCCTCAAGCCTGAGAGATGATGAGGTCTTCTGCCTATCATAAATTCCTTATAAAAACAAGGACTACAAATTAGTTACTTCAGCCCCTAAAATAAATTTATAATTCTTATGAAAGTTAATTTTAAAATACAAGTTACAAGATAAACAACTATAAATAGGTAATAAACGTATCTTTTAAGAAGTTAAAGAAAAAAATATTTTTAGATAAAAATGGATTTTTTAAAGGAGGGTTTGTCCTAAATATTGTTTCAAATAGGAGGGATGAAGACAAGCCATCAAAGGGTTTGATATGTCATATAAAGGTCTAAGTAAATTTTTAAAATGTATACAATAAGATTCAATGTGTAATAAAATTAAAGTTAAATATAATCTAAGAGTTTCCTAAAAGATTTTTAAGGTCATGTCAAGCTAAAATCAAATTCTCTATACTATAAAATAACGAGGTTATCTTAATATGGTTCTGCTCTGAATAACATCTACAAAAAAGCATTAGAAAAAGGTTTTATCAAAATTTATTTATGTTTTCTGTTGATCTTGTGAAACTTTAAGTACTAGTAAATCAGAGTTCATTTATATATTTGCTCATACAACTGTTTCTTAAATGATCATCTTATAACTATGTTCATTACCTAGACTATATCTAAATATGGTGCAAACATTTACAGAGTTGAAAACTGCCTGGAAAAACTACTGTGACGGCCCCACCTAGGATGCCACAGGAGCCTGGGGATCCTGCACCATATAATGCCCCCTGCCAGCAGGAAGTAGCTAAACAGATGATGCTTTCCCCAATTCCTGATCCTCAGTCCCTACCCTCATCATTATTAAACAAAAAATAGGAGAATGATAAGAACTGTCCCTTATGCAGCCTAAGCCACAGCTGGTTTCACCCCTTGCAGAACAAAGCCCACTGTTCTTTATCTCCCACCACCTTCTTTTACCTGCCCCTAGACCTTGCTTTAGCAGCTGGGCTCATCCCTTGCAGATCAAAACCCACTGTCCCTTTTCTCCCACCACCTCCCTTTGCCTCCCCTAGACCTTGCTCCCACAGCTTGTCTCATCCCTGGCAGATCAAAACCCAATGTCCCTTATCTCCCACCACTTCTCTTTGTCTGTCCCTTGCCCTTGCTTTCTCCCAAACACTACTTAAGGCCAGACCCAATGAGAGAAGCTGCTGGGCCATTTTCTCTCTGCCAGCCAGCCTACTTACTAAACTTATGGACCTGAGAAGCCTCTTGTGAGCCTCCTTTGTGTGCGATGTGCGGCATTTTCCTAACAAAACTCACTTGGCATTTCTTCATAAAAGGAATGGAAGACCTGATAAGAGGAACTCTCATGGTTGATAGTTATTAACTTGAGGTACATAGGGTCCCATAATCATATCCATTTCCATTTATCTTTATACCAACTGCACATCTCCAATCTGGGGGCTTAAGTATAGTAAAATTTACAAGGTTACAATTGCTAAAGGTACAGGTCTAGGTGTCCCCTCACAGTGGAGGATCAAGTGTCCTACTGTCTGCAAAGTAGTCAATGAGACATAACTCCAGTAAGCACAATAATTCCAACCTGAGCCACCACATGACCTGCCATGTGGGTCTGGGCACATGTATCTCTCATTTGACATAAAGGCTCTCTCTGTCTCCCAGGTGAGGCCTCCATATTCCCTGTTATCCTGGCCTATGCCTGAACATATATAAAAATACATTGGCTTATCAGGATTGAACACCTGGTACAGTTAATGAGAACCCTAAATCCCCCCATATTTCTCCCAAGGATGGTAGATGGGATTGAAAGAGGTATGTTGATTACCATGGGAGCATACTAAATAGATGGCATGATCCAATGATGCTGCCTGTACAGTAATAGTAAATATGAAAAAGCAAGGAGTTGGTGACAACACTTCCTGCTCAGGTAGTATGTATACATAAAGCACAGTCTGAAGTTTGGGGATCCCCAAGCAGAAAACTCTTTATGTTTAACAAAAGGAAAACACAAAGGGTCTTATCCTTGAAGAGAGGAGGAGATGATTACTCAACCTTCTGTTGTGCTTAGACTAGTCACCTTCTGGAGGGACTAGAGTAGGGCTATTGTCCAATTATCCCTGGTCCTCTGTTGTTTCCTAGGAAGTGGGGTCTGGCAGAGGAAGTGCACAGGTGTCCTGAAGGGTAATCTTGCATGATGAAGCTGGATTGGTTATGCACTCCCACTTGATAAGAAGCTGGTTCCACTCAGCTGTGGTGGATCCAGAGAGTATTTTCTGCCACCTTAACTGTGGTGGGAATAAACAAAATAACAACAACAGGGCTCCTCCAGTGGGGTTTTAATGGTTGGACATGCCATTCCTTTACCCAGATGACATTCCCTGACCTATAAGGGTGAGTGAAAGTTGCCAGGCTAACAGAGGTCTCTCCTGGACGCAGTCATTGATTTTCAAAAGAGTCAACCTAAGGACCTGCATCTGTTGTCTCAAGATAAAGTCCTCTATTTCTTTGAGGTCCTCTGATATTCTGTTAATTAAGGAGGAGTAGGCATCCATAAAGGACTTCAAAAGTGAAAGACCTGGCCACTTCATAAGACTAGACCTAATCCTCAGTAATGCTATGGGTAGTAATTGATCATATTGTAGGGTCTCCTGACATAGTTTTCCCACCTATAATTTTAGGGTTCTCTTCATACATTCCACTTTTCCTGAACCCAGGGGGCGGTAGGCAGTATGCAATGTGCAGGTGATTCCTAAGCCCTTTGCTATCAGCTATACCACTTCACCCACAAAAGCTGGCCCACTGACCAACAGAATAGACACAGGTATTACAAACCACGGGATGATTTCCTTTAGCAGACATCTGGCCACCTCCTGGGCCTCTTCAGTGATCCTGGAAAAGGCTTCCACCCATCCTGAAAAGCTGCAGACAAACACCAATAGATATTTCCATCCTGGAGCTCAAGGTATTTCAGTGAAGTCCACAAACAAGTTTTCAAGAGGAGTTCCATCAATGCTTTGCACCTGGGGAGGCAACCTTGGCCCTTGCCAGGGGTTGTTTTTGGCACATAGGCTACATCTTTCACATACTGCCTTACTTATGCTGGAGAGTATGGGGACACAAAAGTTCTGGGCCAGGGTTAACTCAAGGGCTGTTTGCCCTGAATGAGTTCTTTCATGGAACTGCTTGACAAAGGTAGGAGTCAGTGACTCAGGGATGGCAATATGGCCATTGGCAAATTTCCACCATCCATCTGGTAGAAAATTTCCCTCTCTGTCTTAAACCAAGTCATCTCCTTATATAGGACCCCATGGACATGATTGGTTGTGAAGGCATATTTAGAGTCAGTGTAGATGTTTGCCCATACTCCCACAGAGAGCTGGAGTACCTGCATGAGGGAAACAATGTCAGCCTTTTGTGCAGAAGTTCTGACCAGCAGCAGGCAGGCCTCAATGATTGAGTCTAGAGTTACTATTCTTAGCCATCAAATCATGTGCCATCCCAGATAAAGCTGTTGCCATCTGTGAAATATTCAACATCTGGATGGCTGATAGGCTGATCACTTAGATCTGGCCAGCTCAAGATATCCTCATCCATAACTTCCAAGCACTCAGGCTCCAGGGGTCCCATACACCTGGAATCTTGAAGGGAAACTCAGGAACCACAGGAGGCCTTCCCTCAGGGGCATAGAGCTGCTACTCTTCTTCTTGTGTGATTGTGAAGATTAGATTCTTTGCCTCAGGTCCTCTCAACTTTAAGGCTGTTGTACCATCCAAATTAAAAGTTACCTGTGCCCTCAGTTTGCATAAGACCTTGCCCATCAGACCCATGGGGCAATTGAGGGGATAAAGTAAAATGCCTCATTTCATGACTCCCAAGATTGTATTGTCTGAACACGAAGGGGCAGCAGGCCCAGTCCTTGGCAGCCCCAATAATAGTTGTATGCTTTTGTAAAGGGGGCCCACTGGTTGGGGCACACTAAATGTTCAGCACTCATATCCAGGTCGAGGTCAATGGAATGGCTTCTTATCCTGATTCAGATCATAGGCTCCGCCTAGTAAAGAGGAGCCCAGTCTGTCCTAGCCCTCCTCATAGCCTTCCAGGGTTGCCAGTCAGACAATGATTTCCTCCCAAGGGCTGGCTCCCATGTGAGTGACCTGATACTTTCCCTCAACAATCCAGTATCTACCTCTGGTCTGGGGGGCCTTTTGGGAGTCCCTGGCCCACTGGGAGCATTCATTCTTTTAGTGCCCTTCCTAATGACAGTAGGCACATTGATTTCTCCCTCATTCCTCTCTTGGGTGAGGGCATCTTAGGGGCTCCATACATCATCCATGGTGATTGCCCCAGCTGTTGCATGGATTAACCTTCCAGGGCCTGCCTGACTGTCCAACAAGGGCTGCTCAAAGGAGGTCCACTTTCCTATTCATCATTCTGTTGGCCTCCCATTTAGCTTCCTGATCTTGATTGACAAAAACTTTTGTGGCAACCTCCAGAAGTGCCCAAGCCATACCTGGTTTCAGGTGAGTTAAACAACAGAATTTTTTTTCCTCACAGTTCTGGAGATTAGAAGTTAGAAACCAAAGTTTCAGCAGATAGATTTCTTCTAAGGCATCTTCTTGGTTCATAGAGAGCTGCTTTCACACTGTCTCATCATGGGGACTTCTCCCATTCATGTCTGTGTCCTCATTTCCTCCTTTCGACCTCATTTTAACTTAATCTTTTTAGAGATTCTGTCTCCAAATATAGAGTCATATGCTGAAGTACTGGGGTTAGGACTTCACCTTATGAATTTGTGGGATACAAACCAGCTCTTAACACTCATCATGTGATTTTTAAACTCAAACACATGTGTGTGTGTGTCTGCACGTGTGCATGTGTGTGTGTGTGTTTATATTTATATAGTCACTCTAAGGTGACTACATTTTGTTTACAAGCTCATGTATTGTATCAAGAGATTGAGAATCAGTGCACTGAAGAGAGGAAAGTATTCATATTAAGCAGTACTAAGAGATGCATGAAAGTAGTGGTTGAGGTAATTCATTCAAATTCTGAAATTTCTTGAGTTTTTATGTCATGCCTGTCACTGTGCATTCACAGAATACACATCCAGTTTTGAGCAACAGATAGTTGAACTCAATATTTCAATGTAATTTTCTAATAGGGGTATTTAAATTATAGGGCATTTGTGTTCTGAAAATACATCCAGGAAAGGGTGATGTTAAAACTAAATCCTTAAAGATGAATAAAAACTAGCCCTTAGGACATTTGATAGTATAAAATAAAGGAAAAAAAAGGGGATTCTAGTTGGAAGTTCCCCATACACAGGTATAAGCAATTTATTTCCACATGTGAGCCTTGTTCTTTCCTGGCCTTGGAGACTTTTCTAAACTCATAAGCAAAGAAGGAACAATTTTTCTTCATTGTTCATCACATAGCTCATTTCTACTAATCCTTAAACCAATATATTTAATGTGATCATCTTCATAAACTTCTCTGGGCTCCAAACAGCCATAACTTCCCTTCCTTGGATGCCCACAGCTTACTATTTTTTTGTTTACCTGTGAAACTTAACATCTGGCATTGTAATTTGCCTCTACAATTTTTTGACCTTGAAGAGGTTACTTAATCTCACTGGTTTCATCAAACCTCACTGGCACTAATCTAAGCCATGGGGACAATCAAAGTCTTTATTGCAAAGGAATGATTGCTACTTTTACTTTAAACTTCTTGTCTGCAAAAAGATAATGAGTTAATGCATAGGAGGTGATTAAGTAAGCCAGAAGTTCTATAAACTTTTGGTTTCATCAGATTTTTTTGGTTGCATTTAGATAGTGACCTCCAAGTATAAGAAATTAAAGCTAGAGAGCCAAACTAAGTTATTAACTTAGAATGCTGGACCAAGCGTTCTAAATCTTCACTCAGGTTCAAGATCTGTTTTTAAATGTTTGTGTGGCCTTGAGTGCTGTTTTTTTCTTCCTTGAATATCAACTTTCTCTTCATTATAAGACAGATTATAAATTCTACATCTCTGTGTTTCCTAGGATGAGATAAGTTATGGTTGATAACGCTCAACACATGACAAGTTCTCAATAAATATGTGTAGATGCCAAATGACGTGTTTGGAATTAGGTGTCAGATACAATGTGAGATTTGGATGAGGGAAGTGAAGCAAAGGTTCTGTTTTTTTTAACTTCTTTACCTATGAACTAAAATGTAAAAATATTAATGTTAAAAGACTCTGGTCTCTGACTCTTGTGAAGCAGCAGCCACATGTAAACATGGACAGGCACGACTGACTCCAAAAGCAGCTGCTCACTGTCCCTGGCTGGTTACTCCATTGGAAAGAGTGTGATTGTGATGAAGGCAGTGAAACAAAGTTTCTGAGCTGTGCAAGGTGTGCCCACTTTCATTCTGCCCAGCAGGAGAAGACTGGCATTGGCTTTTTTAGAGAAGGGCTGAGTCATAACTATTTTGAGCACTGAGAATATAGATGTGCTGCTCTTTTCACAATTTTGCCTAAAGGTAAGCAAGATGAAGCCCTAGGGCCCTGGCAGCAGCTCAAAGGGTGCATTCTGATAGCTGCTCACAGGATCACAACTGGGGTGGTATGGTCCTTATGTCAAGAGATCCAGAAGCATAATTCCATAGGCACAATTCCAGGCCACCAGCTTTTAGTGTCAGAAGTTTGCCATCTCCCGTGGCAGGCAGAGAATTATATGGAATGATATCTAGAGTCAAATCATTCATTTTAATACCCTGTGCTGACAGTGTTGGTGCTTGTGGTATTGATAATGATTAAATTTCTGAGTATCTCTTCTTCCAGACAAAATAAACAAATATCTAAGGCTTCAAGAGGAAGAGCAAGTCTGCTGCTTCTTACATTGACAAATCATGCTTAATTCTTCCTATCAGAGAATACTCAGGACCGAATCTTTTTCTGTATTATTACGAGACTATTTCTAGAAAATTGGGTGCTAAGTGCATTGGCAAAGAATATTTTATTTGGGTAACTTTTGGATTGAATCAGCAGATAACAAAGGAGCATAATATATCAATGAATCATGTCCTATCAGTGAAGGACATGCCACAGGATACCCAGGTGCATGCACAGAGATCTGATGGTTTATTCAGAACTTCAGCTGTAACAGACAGTATTTTGAATTAAAGTCATAGGTCTAGCACATTTTCTGTCGTGTCTTTACACTTGTATAAGTTAAAGCTGCCAGAGTGGCTTTCATTTCTTTTTAAATTTAAATCTGGTCAGAAGATATACTCTAGCAGAAACTTTCTTTAGAACCCAATCAAATTATAATTTCTAGCCAAATTATTATAAAACCCTAAAAAGAGAAGTTTGTCATGGAAAATGCCATTTGAATACCTGAGAACTCTGGAAGCATAGTGAAGTGAAGATCTTCAGTGAGGCTGACTCAGTGCATTGCGGCAGCAGTGCATGTGGAGGAAGGCAGCAGGGAGGCTTCACTCAGGAAGTGCCAACAGATTTCTTCTCCTGTAACCATCTTCCTACCAAACACTTCTAGAATTTTCACTGAGTTATATTTGCTGCTTATAATAGTCATTGTGGCTGAGGAAACTGAAGAAAGATGGGTGTTGAAAACTAAAGCCACCCAGAGTATAATAAAAGTGATAAAAATGATAGCATGATTTCAACTGGCTAGCCCTCTAGTTTGCATATAAATTGTCCTTTCTGAATAAGAATTTTCACACATTTAGATATTTAACATATCGGTGCCCATGAGTTCTCAGAGATTAGTAAATAGTCTGAAGCTCAAGTTTTAATATGAAATGTACAGACACAAAACCTTTACACTGAGAAACATGGGAATAGAAAACTCAAACCTGGATGGGAGAATTTTTGGCTTGATATTGATTGATCTGCATTACAATACTGAAAATGGATGTCTAAAGAGCTGATTCATCCTTGTTCAGATGTCAGTGAAATTATTTAGTTCCACTCTTTGGAAGAGGAGAAATGTTAGTGTAAGTACAGAATATTCCTGAAGTGTACATTAGTCCTAAGTGTAATTGTACTTGCTTATTAAATGTCAAGCACACGGCTCATGCTACTGTTTTCAGTGCTTATCTGATATTGATTTTCCATCAATGTTTTTCTCTGGCAGTGTGATATTCTGACATGCTTACTATATTGTTACTTATTTAATAGGACAGAGCCCTACTTGTGCCATTTTTAGTGTCTGAACTTCATAACATATAGATAGCTAAATAAATGGATTGATTTTTGGTATAGCAAACTTTCAGCTTCCTTACATATTTTCCACCTTTAATTTCTTTTAACTTAGTATTTCAACAACATTCTTGTTCTCTTATACCACATTTTTGGAATGCTTTCACCTATTAACTATTCTTCACTTGCTTTTTAATACTTTATTTAATTCAAAATATTTTGAGCAACTTTGATGAGCTTCATTCCAATATGGTACCAATATAAGGCAATTTCTGCCTAAAAATACATTGTGACATAAAAAGCTACTTGAAAGGGTGGAGGCACAAGCATAAATTTCAGATCCCATTATTATGGGAACTGACATAGGTCCTGCAGCCACACTGGGTGGAGAGTCGTGATGAGGATTCTTCCAAAAACTGAATCTTGAAGATGAACAGGAGAGGCACTGACTATGAAGTCTCCATTGGCTATGACACCTTTTGTGGCTTTCCTTAAATTAATTAATTAATCCTTTTCAGATGGATTAAAATGAGTTTCCTTTATAGTATTTGTCTTTTCTTTTAGAGAATTTGTGAATTGTTTACAAATAGTATTACAATATTTATAAAATTCCCTTTGAGACAGCGGCCCTTCTTACTTCTCTACCCTAATATCTTTCTCATGGAACATCCTGAGAATGTGAACTTTTGACGCAATAAAACTACTAGGCACTCCAAGGTAGAGCATATTGTCATTCTCTTGCTCAGTAGTCCTTCTTAAATGTGGACTACTGTGGACCTCAGAAATATCTATAGGACTTGTTTTGGTCAATAAAATGTGAATGGAAATAATGCTTGTAATTTCTGGAAGAAATATTTACACACTAAATGTGATTCCATGTTGCCTCTTACTGTGTGAAAGGTAAAATAATGTTTCCCAAAGATACTGATGCCTCCCTCCCAGAATCCATGCTTATAGTATTATCTTAGGTGACAAGAAGACTTTGAAGAGGTGATTAAGGGTAAAGATTTTGAGATGGGGAGATTATTCTGGAGGATGTAATTGCATGAGTTTGTAAAGGCAGGGGATACTTACTGACTATGGCCAGAGAAGAATGTGACTGAATATGAGAGTGTGAGAGATACCAGTGTCAGAAAGACTAGACCTTCCTTTGTTGGCTTTGAAAATCGAGAATGGGGGCAGATGTTCCTCTCCGAGGGCTGCCATAACCAGGCATCACAAAGTTGGTGTCTTAAAGCAGCAGAAATCTATTCTCTCCCAGTTCCACAGACCAGAAGTATGAAATCATGAGGTCAACAGAGCTGTGTTCCTTCTGCAGAGCAGAAGCATGTTCTGGTTTCTGCTCTGCTCTGGTCTTTTTTTTTCTGGTTTCCTTGGCTTGTGGTCACCTCACTTCAATCTCTGCCTCCATTTTATATCACTTTCTCCTTGGTGTGTCTAGTAAATCTTCCTTTGTCCCACTTTTATAAGTGCCCACCCAGATAATTCAGCAGGTGGTCCTCCTCTTTATGTCCTTAACTTAATCACATGTAACATAATACACTTAATCATACCTAGCAATATTCACATATCTTGGAGGTTAGGATGTACACATATATTTTGGGGCCACCACTCAGTCCACTGTAGTGGGTATCCTAAAGAAGTTGAGAAAAGTAAACCTAAAGCCTCTCCTTTCTCCTAAAACCTCCAGAAGAAATGTATTTCCACCTAGCCTTGATATTGGCCAGCTGAGATCTGCATTGGGTTTAAAACCTATGCAATTGGAAGAGCAGAGATATGTGTGGTTTGGGGTCACTAGGTTTGTGGTTATTTGTTGCTACAGCAATACAAATGAAGATATTATGTTCTGGCACCTGGCTGTGTCTCAGAAGGAATTTGTATCATGCACCTCCATGATGCAGTAGTGAAGACTGTGGAGTTACATGGACATGTGTCTTGAGTAGCCAACTCTTGTTATAACCTTCTGGGTTCTGAGGTGTCTTATGACTGCAGCCTGACTTAGTTCATCTTAGACAAAAAGACTAAAAGCCTCAAAAATCTGGACAGTTTAAAAACATATCATGGGATTTGAAAACAATCAGGTGTAAGTTTCAAAATGGCTTTCCTACTTTTCATAAGACATTACATGGATCTTAATCATTTTGGTCATTGAATTTATTTTATAAAGTGAAGATGAAAGAAATTGAATAGTCAGTTATATATATGTCTAACATTTTGTGAAGAATTTTCATTGTGCTTCAATTTGCATGCCAATAATCATTATTCTATTCAAATATTGGGTTATTCTGAATGATCTTTTTTTGAAACTAAGTATTGCCCAATTTATTCTGTTCAATTATCTTTCTCTGTCAAGGTGTACTTTGTTTCTTCAAGAGTAATATCTCTTGCCTGGATTTGGAACAGAGCTAAGTCTCTACAATGGCATGATTATTACACATTTGATTTGAATCTGTTTCAAATATCTCCTTATATACATTTTTGGATATAGATAAGGATACTCCACTTAGTTAAAATTTGTCTGTTTTCATCACCTTTAGAAATGTCTTTCTTTTGATTCTTAGCCTTCAGAACATTTCCCAAGACAAGGTGACCAACATACAATAATCCATTATAATTGCTCTTCATGCATGCAAAGGTATGAAATAATCCATTCCTTATAGCCCAGGGAACAATTTCTATCATCTTTCCAAAAAGTATACATTATTCAGGACTTTGTAAAAGTATCACTGAATATAGCAAACAAAAATGCAATTTCCTCTATGAAATGGATGTTCTACATTCTTCCCTTTACAGGTACTTTTTGATATGCTCATGGGAAAGAAAAGTTCAAATCAATATGTTTTAATTATGGGAGCATCTATAAATATTTATATGAGATTGTGTATACCAAAGATATTTTTAACCTGTACTTTGCACCAATAGTTCTTTTTTAAATCACATTTATTTTTCTAAAGCATTTAATGCTGTTACAATATTTCTGATGCACTCATTATTTTGTTTTTAATGAATATTTTGAGTTCTATCTGTGGGTATTCACATATACATACATATGCATCCACGAATTTCATAAAATTGAAGCAGTAATAGCTCTTCAACTCAATGCAAAATATAAATATAAATTTCATTTCATATAATGTATTCAGAAGACTATATTTTTGTTTCCAGCTGTGCTATTTTCATCTTGTGTCTTCTTTCTAAACATTGATGTTAATAATTTATAACAACCAAAACCAGTAATTGAAAAAGATAGAAAACAATCTCTTAGTTAGCATACTTCTTAATACATGAGAAATAAAGTTCTTGCAAAAGTAACACCAGAAAAAAGCATGAAAGTAGAGTGAAAAATGGTACTGCCAATAAATGGAAAATGTCACTCAGTTGGTCTAAACATAGTTTAAAAAAATGACATTTTGGGAGAAAATAAAAGCTGTCATTCCTGGAAAAATTTCTCAAAGAGTTTGAATCAACTTGGAATAAGATGTTATGGAAAGAAATTCAGTTCTGAATGTCCCATAGGACCTAAATATAAGCCCAGGCATGATTAACTAGTTACATTTAGCACAGCTGAAGAAAAATTTATGAACAGGTGGCTGTATGGTATTTGAATTGACAATATCAAAATAGCAGTAGGGTAATTTAATTGTATTCAACAGGCTGCTGTATGAGGCATCAGATACCTACTTACATGCTTGTAACCTCTGCTTGCATGTGTTGTTTCAGTACATTGAAGTGGGGTTGAGTGAAGAACTAAGAGCTGATTGAGCATTCTTTGGCAGCTGCTAAGTCTTAGCCTAAATTGCATGGCTATAATGCAGATTCTCAAAACACAGGATCTACCAGCTAATGACACTATTAAAGGAAAAATAAGCCAAGAAGCATGTACATCTTTACCATTAAAGGAGAAGGGAAGCATACAAGGACATTTTCCTTATGTAGACTGTTCAAAGTATTTAAAAAAGGATTTAGTCCATAAACACAGTCAAAATCTCCCATGAGCTGCAGTTATCTTCCTTTATAGTTAAATGTCTATAAACAAATTCACTTGAGACTTTTTATACATTCCTAAACTAGAAAAAGATTTTTTTTAGCATGCTTGAAGGGTATGTGTTTTGTGTTATAGGCACATTTCAGACTTATTAGTGAAAAAAATCCTGAGCTGGTTGAGGATTGGAGGACTAATTGACTCAAAAATAATTGATTGATTTTTTTTGAAGTGTACAGGCTCTACAGGAATATTTTGAACGAAAATGCTCAATCCATGAAGAGTTAATGCAATTACTACCATGCCAGTGCTCATGGCCATTCTGTGTTTTCTGTTAATATTTTCTCTTCTTCCTTGCCTTTTGTGGATTGGAAAGAAGAATAATGATTTCAGTACCTACAACAAGGTATGCATCCAATATAACCAACAGAAAATTCAATGTCCTAATAATCACTGGCAATCTAAGGAGGAACATGTCTAAACTTTTGTCATTCTCTCTGTCTCATCTTTTGTCATTCTCTCTGTCTCATAAAAGAGAGAATAGTAGTGAAAGAAAGTTGAATTTCCTGCATATAAATCTAACAACATGATGTTAACTTCTTTACTTCCAAACTGCCCTGACACATACTCTGAATTGTTAGAGCCACTGGGACAGCACTGGGGTGTGGTGAGAAGGGGGAGGACTTAGATTCAGTATGGAATGGTAGTGGTACCTGAAAAGGACCAAATTTACATAAAATAAAAACATCTTTTGAAAGCATTTATTATAAAAATTTCTAAGCATACACAGGTAATTTGAGAACAAAATAGAAAATGACACGACTACACAACTCATTGTCTCTAGCTACGGACATATGGGTAATTTTGCTCCCTGTATATCTTCTAACCAGGTTCAAGACAAGTGATTCCAGGTCTGTTTTTCTGCCAGTACCATGCTTTTTTTTATTGTTATTGCTTTGTAGTATAGTTTGAACTTAAGTATTGTGATACCTGCAGCATTGTTCTTTTGACTGAGGATTGCCTTGGCTATTCGTGGCCTATTGTGTTTCCATATAAATTTAATGGAAGACCAGTGGAACAGAATAGAGGACCCAGATATGAAGCCACACAACTATAACCAACTTGACTTTGACAAAGGAGCTAAAAATATATGATGGAGAAATAGCAGCCTCTTCAACAAAAACTGCTGGGAAAACTGGTTAGCAGTCTGCAAAAAACTGAAACTAGATCTATGTATATCATCCTATACCAATATTAATTCAAAATGGATCAAGGATCTTAATATCAGACCACAAACTCTAAAACTGATACAGGAAAGAATAAGAAATACTCTGGAGTTAGTAGGTATAGGTAAGAACATTCTCAATGAAACCCCAGCAGCATAGCAACTAAGAGATAGCATAGATAAATGGGACATCATAGAACTAAAAAGCTTCTGTTCATCAAAAGAAATGGTTTCTAAACTGAAGAGAACACCCACAGAGTGGGAGAAAATATTTGCCAGCTATACATCAGACAAAGGACTGATAACCAGAATATATAGGGAACTTAAAAAACTAAATTCTCCCAAAACTAATGAACCAATAAAGAAATGCACAAGTGAACTAAATAGAACTTCCTCAAAAGAAGAAATTCAAATGGCCAAAAAATACATGAAAAAATGCTCACCATCTGTAGCAATAAAATTAAAACCACACTAAGATTCCACCTCACCCTTGTTAGAATAGCCATCATTAGCAATACCTACAACAGGTGTTGGCAAGGATGTGGCAAAAAAGGAACCCTCTTACACTGTTGGTGGGAATGTGAACTAGTGCAACCACTCTGGAAAAAAATTTGGAGGCTACTTAAAAAGCTGAACATTGATCTACCATTGTGTACCAGCAATACCACTCTTGGGGATATACCTAAAAGACTGTGACACAGGTTACTCCAGAGGCACCTGGATACCCATGTTTATTGGCACATTATCTACAATAGCCAAGTTATGGAAACAGCCAAGATGCCCCACTAATGACAAAGGGATCAAGAAAATGTGGTATCTATACACAATGGAATTTTATGCAGCCATGAAGAAGAACGAAATATTATCATTCACTGGTAAATGGATGGAATTGGAGAACATTATTCTGAGTGAGGTCAGCCTGGCCAAAAAGACCAAAAATTGTATGTTGTCCCTCATATGTGGACATTAGATCAAGGGCAAACACAACAAGGGGATTGAACTTTGATCACAAGATAAAAGCGAGAGCACACAAGAGAGATATGAGGATAGGTAAGACACGTAAAAAATTAGTTAGCATTTGTTGCCCTCAATGCAGAGAAACTAAAGCAGACACCTTAAAAGCAACTGAGGCCAACAAGAGAAGGGACCAGGAACTAGAAAAAAAGGTTAGGTCAAGAAGAATTAACCTAGAAGGTAACAAACATGCACAGGAAATTAATGTTAGTCAACTCCTTATATAGCTATCTTTATCTCAACTACCAAAAACCCTTGTTCCTTCCTATTATTGCTTATAATCTCTCTTCAACAGAATTAGAGATAAGGGCAAAGTAGTTTCTGCCCGGTATCGAGGGGATGGGGGGGAGAGGGAGGGAGGGAGGAGGGTGGGAGGTAAGGGAGAGGATGGGGGCAGAGGCAAGAAATTATCCAAACATTGTATGCACATATGAATTTAAAAAAAAGACAAGTGACTCCAAAATGCAGTGCTTGGGCGTTTGAGGACATTTGACACTGAGCAGAAGCACAAGGGTCACCCTTAACAGTCTCCTAATTGTTTCTCCCTTGAAGGAGGCCATTAAACATTTTCAAACCTTCCTCTAAATCACCTCATAAGATCTTCCTTCTGTGTGTCAGGAGGAAAGGCACCTCCATATCCTTGAAAACAACAGGACACCAAGAAGAACCTGAGCAGACACTCTGCTGAGTACTCCTAGTTTATGAGCACCAGATCACACATCCTTTGCTTAATCATACTTCTGCAGTCTTCAGTGACCTTGACCTAAAATGCATGGTCTTCTTGTTCTGGGGCACTTTACCTTTGAATGCTTCAGTGTCATACGAAACTTAAATAATCTGCCTTAGAAATAAACCTTGTGAAGTGTGAGACAAAGGTAATTCCTTTTATTATCAACTTTTGCATTACTGTAATAAATAGCTCATATTGCCTTCCTGTCAAATAAAGAGAGGCTGACTTAGCTTACAGTTTTGGAGCCTCAGAGTTCAAACAGGGTATTGTGGGTTCAGTGAGGACCAAGCACTGCCCCTTGGTTGCATCACTTTCATGGCAGGATGGCAATGGCGGGAGTGTGTGTTGGGAGCATGCATGTGACTACATGTCAATTTAGGTCCAGAGGAGGGAGGATGTAGCCCAGGGTCCCTCTACAATGAAAGTAATGCCCCCAGTGACTCCCACAAGGCCCCACCATGGCTCCATTTGGGGGACACTACCTATATGCTAACCACATCTCCATGTTTTTCCCCTGTTTAATATTTTAACATGATTCTCTGATATCAGTATACCACACAACTGTTTCAGAGTGTATCTCTAAGAGACAGCAGTTTTTCTGAAAGTACGTAATAATACTAAAGTTAAACAATTATTTCTTAGTATTATCTAACATCAAGCCCAACATCTAATTTTCTGAATTGGATTAAAATATATTCTTATAGAATTTTTTGCATCAAAATGAAAATATGGTCAACATGTTAGATTTGATCTCTCTCTCTCTCTGTCCCCACCAAGCTCCTCACTGATTTTCAACAGAGTGATTCACTATGTAGCTGAGGTTGACTTGAAACTTACAATCCTCCTGTCTCAGTCTCCCCAGGGTTTAGATTAGAGGCATGCTCCACCATGCTTAGCTTATGGCTCTTTAATCTCTGTTAAACTGCATAGTTCCTAATTCCTTCTTGTTTCCATTGATTTGTTGAGAAAATTAGTTCATCCCTCCTGATTCACCCAGATGTTTCATTTGGATGATACACCTCCTTGGATCTTTTTTTTTCCTTGGGTATTTTAACAAATTTCTTCCCCTGCCTGCAAGCTGGTGGTACTAGCTAGAAGGCTGGCAAGAAACTTTGCAGGGTGGTGTTTTATTCCTTCTCTGCCTCACACCAGGATCCCTGTAGCTCATTTAAAGTACTTAAGTCACACAATCCATTTATGGTTATGACAAGAAAGCTTTCAACCCATCAAGAATCCTAATGAGAGCTCTAGAAAGTCTAGACAATTTTTTAAAACCTGCTTACATATATCCAAGAGATATATATCTCTAGAGACAATCATGAGCAGGAAGACAAGGTTGTTACATGATATGACCAAAAAGATGGAAGCTGCCAAGATGCAGCTTCTTCCTGGATCCCATTTACCAGTTTAGCACAAAAGAAAGAAGTTTTAGAATTCAGACTAAGCACAGAGATGAAGATGCTTTCACTATGGAAAGACAGAGACAGGAGCAAGGTGTCAAAAGATGAAGACCTGGTTAGAATATAGGACCAACATTCTTTTAAAGAAATTTGTCAAATATTGAAATACCTAGGATGGCATGCTAATAATGCATTAACCTTCTGAAAATCAGAGCAGTATTTCATCATTCTTGTTGTGGTAAGAATGAAAATGAAACCTCAAGACCTGCTTAAGAGAAGGGCAATATCTGTGCACACAGTCCTCATTTGTAATTTGGGTGGGATTCACACTGGTTGCAGGAAGTACCAAGGTAGATGGAAACCTAACAAATGTGTAATTGAGCCCAAGCCATGGAATGACCCTTCACCCTTGTGTCTGGCCAGAAAAGCATAGAGTGAACATTTGTGGAAGAAAATGACATCATTTTAGTCCTTGCTTATACAAACAGTGGGCATCCAATCAATATTAGAAGATAAATAATCTATTAAAATACAAAATACAAAAAGTAAAGAAATAGACCCAGAGCTAATTTAGATGTGAGATCAGCAACATGTAAACATGTCTAACCTTATAATCTGTAAAACTTAAAAAAGATGGAGAAATATATCCAAACATCTCTACATTCACCAAACAATGAGAACTAATAAAAATGTCAAATGAAAATTCTGTAATCTAAAGATGAATTAGATAAAATTATGCATTCCATAAATGAATTTAACAGTAGATTACATGTAATAATATACCATTTGCAAAGATGTCAGACACATAGAGATATCCAAATTGAAGTGCACCAAGAAAGAAAAAAAATACAAAAAATAGAATAAGAGATATGTGGGGAAAGTTTAAGTTGTATAGTTAAGGTATTAAAAGAGGCATCCCCAAAAAATTATGCGGAGAAGAGAGATAATGGTTAAAAGTTTTGATACAGTGAATAAAAGTATTCATCCATAGAGTCTAGAAGGTCTGTAACTGCCAAGCAGAATAAATAAAAAAGAAAGAGTTACAGTACCACAAAAGTGTTGAAAGACAAAGAAAAAGAGAAACCCTTACAAATAGGTAAAGAAAGGCACTTTGCTTTTACAATAGCCAAGGCTGATTCTTTGATAAAAATGATGATAAGTCAGAAGAGAACAAGAGTCATAACTGCTCACAAAGAAATCCATTCACATTAAACATGGAAAAGCTAAAACCCTAATAGGAAATAAAGATGCTTTCCAAAACTAAAGAAGAAAAAACTTCTAAAGGTAGTAATTCTGTGGGAGAAAAATGATTGCAGATTTGAATGCAGAAATGCATAAAGAAATAAAGACCTGCAGAAAAAATGCCTGACTGCAATGTGAAAAGAGGGTGTGTCAATTTAAAACACCACTGAAGTAATTACAGTAATTATGTAAGTCTTGGGAGGAGTTAAGCAGAATTGCAGTTTTAACATACACATCTTTTTTTCTCAAATGAGTGCTAAGTTATTATGGAAAATGGAATCTGAACTCAAACAGAGCTCAGTAAAATAAAGTTATGGATCAAATCAAAAATTGTAACTTAAATGAATAAGCATAATGATCTATATTCTGGTCATCTGAATTCCTTTGGGGCTCTTGAGAGTGTGTGGCCTGTGTAGTTCATAAGATGTCAACCTCACCCTTTTAAATGACCTTGGACATGACAAGAACATCAAACTATATGTGTGAGTAAACGTAATTGGAAATAATGTTTTATATATCTCAAAATAGATGAGATTTCCAAAGTATTCACAATAAAAATAGAAACATCATTATTATGGTAATTGACCTGATTTGATCATTGCCCAGAGTATACATGAATCAAAATATCCCATGTACATTATAAATGTACACAAATGTTATATATCAATAAAAAATTTAAAAAAGGGAAAAAGAACTGCAGTTTTAAGATTCTGACATCAGGGAGAACAAATAAAAAACTTTTTAAAGATCCAACAATTTAAATTCAAGAAATTTAAACATACACTAAATTAGAAAGACTGAGATTTAGTCAATAGAATAGGAATGTAGAGAAAGTGGATTTTGTCCTTTACACCTTACAGAAAAATCAACTGTGAGTTAATTGTAGATGTACTTATTAGATGTTTGCTCTTTTTGCTCAGTATTGCCTTATCTATCTGTGGTCTTTTGTGTTTCCAAATGAACTTTAGGAAAGATTTTTCAATCTTTGTGATGAATTTCATTGTGATTTTGATGGGACTTGCATTGAACATGTAGATTGCTTTTGGTAGTATAGCCATTTTCACTATGTTGATTCTGCCAATCCATGAGCCAGGAGATCTTTCCACCTTCTGTAGTCTACCTCGATCTCTTTCTTCAGGAGTTTGTATGTAGTTCTCCTCACAGAGGTCATTTATATCCTTTATTAAGTTTACTCCTAGGTATTTGGTTTTTTTTTCTTTTGAGGCTATTGTAATGGAATTCTTTTCTTACATTCTTTCTCAGTTTCTTCCTTGTTGATGTATAGAAAGGCTATTGATTTTTGTAAGTTGATTTCATATTCTGTTACATTGCTGTAGCCATGAAAGTTATCTAAGAGTTTTGGTGTAGAGTTGTTTGGGTCTTTGAGGTATAGGATCATGTCATCAGCAAATAGAGATAATTTGACAATTTCTTTAACTATTTATATTTCTTTCATTTCTTCTTCTTGCCTTATTGCTCTGGCTAGGAATTCCAGTACTATGTTTAATAGGAGTGTGGAAAGTGGGCATCCTTGTCTCACTCTTGGCTTTGGGAAAATGTTTTCAGATTTTCCCCATTAAGTATGTTATTGGCTATAGGTTTGTCATGTAGTCTTCATAATGTTGAGGAACTTTCCTTCTATTCCAAGTTTTCTTAGAGCTTTTATCATGACGTGGTGTTGAATCTTATCAAAGGCTTTTTCTGCCTCAATTGAGATGATCAAGAAGTTTTATCTTTGCTTCTATTAATGTACTGTATTACATTCATTGATTTGTGTATGTTGCACCATCCTTGCATCCCTGGGATGAAGCCAACTTGCTCATATGGTGAATGATCTTCCTGATGTGCTGTTGGATTCAGTTTCTAG